>NW_007252292.1:267327-291186 GCF_000164805.1 Carlito syrichta | reverse complement strand
GGTGGCCGGGAGCGGCCACTGCACTCCAGTCTGGGCGACAGAGTGAGACTCCAACTCAAAAAAAAAAAATAAAATAAAATAAAAAAATAAAAATAAAAAATATAATAGAAGTAAAGAGGTCAACTTCGACTGTAGCAGAATAAAATGAACTACCTAAGCAAATTCTTAAAATTAGATGTAGAAGATAAAGTGCAATGGAAGACTTAAAGTAACACTTGAATAGAAAGCATACAATTCCCTTGAATTTCTAATATAAAAAATATCATTTCTTCATAAATCAATCATAAATATATTGCACTAGCAATGAACATCACCAAAAGTATTTTTATTTGCAGCCAAACAAGTTAATTATAGGATTTACTTGAAATAAACCTCTTGCAAGAATGGCTAAGAAAATTTTTCAAAAGGCAAATAATGGGTAGGTACTAGCCCTGTAAGACACTGCAACACATACATGGTTTTAGAAACTAAGGCAACTAGATACTTGTACTGAAATATACTGAGCAATCAATGAAACATACAAGAACTCAGAAATAGATACTCAACAGGAATTCAGTATTTAAAAATAGATTACATACCAATTCCTAAAGAAATTACTTTTTAGAAAATAGAATTGAAAAAACTTTCTAACCATCTGGGAAAAAAATTAAAAGAATATAAAAATACATAAAAGCACGGGAGATTGAAGCAGGATCATTCAAGCCCAACTGTTTGAGGCTGCAGTGAGCTAGGATCGCCTTGCTGTACTCCAACACAGGCGACAGAGCAAGACCCAGTCTCTAAAACAACATGAAAGTAAAACATACACAAATTTCACCCCTTAAAACTAAATAAATATCAAGTGAAAAAAATAATTAAACAGAAAATATTGAAGCTATAAAATTATTATATCTAAATTTGAAGAATTTTGTTTCATAATATTAGAGTGAGAACATCTTTTGTCAGTATAATGCAAAGTTAAAGTGTTACAAAATAAAGTACAGATAAATTGGACTACATGAGTTTAAAAATTTTTGCCTAAAATTTATCATTATCCAAATTAAAAGTCAATAAAAATACTTAATAAAGGAATTGGGATATTTGATATCCAAATGTTTGGTTTGTAATCTTTTATAAAGAGCAATTACAAATCAATGAAAAGCTATAAACATTTTAATAGAAAAATATTAGCAAAGGATATGGAAAGATAGGTTATATAAAAATCAGTACAAAAACTTGAAAACATAAAAATACTGGATAAAAATTAGAAGTATAGCAAAATTAATTTTTAATTTTAAATATTATTAAATTATTAAAAAAGAATGAGTTGTTTTTTAACTAACATGATTACAAAGTGTGAAAGTTTGGTTATATGGTATGTTGATGATGGTGTGAGGTACATGGGTTCACATAATAAAAACTTGTTTGCAAGGAAATATGTGTATAAATATTCAACTCAAAGTCACATGTAACATTTAATAGTCATTTTACTTATAAGATTGTATCCAACAGACATTTTCACATTTTAGAACAAAGATCTGAATAGAGGTATTTAACTCAATATTTTTATAATAAAAGATTGAGAACAATATAAATGGCCAAGATATTATTTGGTAAATAAATTATTATACACATGCAAATTATTCTTGTTATTATGGGTGTTAAAAAATGAAACATATCTATATAAACTGATATCAATGACAATCAATATGTTTTACATTGAAACAAGTTTTAAGAAAGTCTATATATTATAATTCCTTTTAG
Source organism: Carlito syrichta (assembly GCF_000164805.1). Lineage (NCBI taxonomy): Eukaryota > Metazoa > Chordata > Mammalia > Primates > Tarsiidae > Carlito > Carlito syrichta. Next base: position 289,443 of record NW_007252292.1, on the reverse strand, counting down.
ATATTCATATATATTTAAAGATTTATCTGAAATGATACATAGGACCCTGGTATCTGAAAAAGATTGGAAATACTGAAAGAGAGCGTTGGAGGGAGACATGTTTGTTTTATTTAAATTTTTTGTTTTATTTGTATTTTTTGTTTGTATTATTTGAATTGTTCACTATGAGCATATGATCCTATTAATAAATCTTAATGACAAAACATCACTAAGGGTACCTGATCATAAACCAGGGGAAGTGAGGACCAGTGGAAGGTCCAAACTTCACCTGTATGTAGACCACATATACCTAATCTTTATTTGTACCCCACATCGTTAAAATAAAATAAGAAGGAAAAAATTTCTTAATGACAGAAACAGCATTATAGGAAAACAATTGTGCTGTTTATTCTCTTGGTCTTCACTGAGTGCTTTTTAAATGTTGAAGCATGAATACTATCTGTTGTATGACATTTTCCTGAAAGTACAACAGGTTGTTTTGAAAAGAGAGAGAGAGAGCAACTTAATAACCATAAATAGTGTAGAAATTAAGGTATGGATAGATGACATTTTTTTTTTTACTCTTGTACTCAGGTCCTTTAAGTATTATGAAGGAGAAATTATTTTATTTATTTGTCAAATATTTATTGAGAGATTGTATAAGATAGTTACTGTTCTAGGTGCTTGAGATACACCAGTGACTAAGAAGACCTAAATTACTGCCTGGCACCTTAAGGGAGCTGCAATCAGCCTTTCACAAGTTGTTACCATAGCACCTCCCAAAAGCATGACCCTCAACAGTCTATCCTTGGAAGATGATGTAAATCAACGCTCTAGAAATTGTGAGCGAATAATGTACTGGGCTAACACTTGATGATAAAAGTGAACTAGCTGAAAGATGATATTCAGAAAGGTATTTTGGTTGGCTACATTTAATGTAGGATACAGGATGCCAATAAGCAGAAATCAAAGCATTTTTCAAAGTGCAACCTAATTGGCTTTTAATAATTACATTTTATCACTGCATAAAACTTCACAAGTTTAAACTACTTTCATAAATTACTGCCATTTGCTCCTAACAACTCAATCACAGGAGGGAGGCAAGTATATTGCCCCATTTTATAGATGGAAATATGAGCCTCATAAACATTGTGAATTTTCAGAGGTTAATTGACTGACAAGTGGCAGTGTTTAAGCTAGTTTCCGGGTTTAAAATATCTTAGTTCAGCTTTCAGCAGCACATTTTTTTACTTATAAAATATAGAAAAAGTCCTGTAACAGTCTGACACAGCGACAATTCATAGTGCTGTAAAGTTTCACTGACAGTACAAAGGTGATAGATGCCACTAGTTCATGCTGATACACAGAAGGACAATTTTTTAAAACCTACATATATGATGATATTAACACAAAAAATTCAAATATTTTCATTAGCATAACAATAAAAAGATTACTCTCACATTTTCATAAGTTTACTCTCTGGGAGTGGCAGTGTGTATAATGTTAACTTCAATTCTTTTTAATTTTTTTGTTTTTATACAAAATATAACTCTAAGGATCTTAATAAAAAAGTAATTTTTATTTAATATAATATTTTACACATATCAAGTATACTTAATCACTTATCCTTTTTTAGCAGATAGTACAAAAACTAAATGTCTAAATATAACCATTGTTTCTACTGAAGTATTCAGAAATGCTAGACTAGTTATTAAGAGTGAAATCTTCTGAAAATATTTAGGAAATAGGATTGTGACTATGTTTTCTCTTTTACGTGACTACCGTAAACCAAAAATAAAATTCTAAGCCTCCAACCAAGTGAATAACACCTTCTGGGCTAAGAGAAACCTGAAAAACTAAGTTTCAGACCTGAAAGGAAAGAAGGTCAGACATGTCTCACTACATCCACTCCCTTTTGGAGTTTAGGCATTACTGACCAGTATTAACATTAAAATAGACATTATAATACTGATAAAACAGACTGTAGCAATGAATACCAAATTCCAACCTGATTCTGGTATAGCCTCATATGACAGCTAGCAGACTCTGAAGAAAATTAAAATATTTTACCCCAGATATATTTCTTTTACATATTTTGAAATGTTCTGTTTCTTGCGAGGGGAAATTTGCATCTGCAGAGAATCTCCTTTTCTTTCTAGATCTTTCCCAGAACCTGAAGAGATTTAACAAGAATTTGACACATGAACATTTGTATACTTAACCCTGAATTGCACCCTACATCTTTAAAATTATTTTTAAAAGAGAGACATTTACCATTTATTGTCTCTGAAGCATGCTACCAAGAGGCGTCATCTAAGTAGCCTCCACAGTAGGTCATAACAGGAAACCTGTTTTCCATCATCCTCTTTATCTTCACCTAAGCACTTCTTTCTACTGACTTCAACTACTTAGGCAAAACTTAACTCTTTCAACTAATTGCCAATCAGAAAATGCTTAAATCCACCTATGACCTATAAGCATCTTGCATCAAGGTATCCCATTTTCTGGGCCGAACCAATGTATACCTTATAAGCATTGAACCTGTAACTTATCTCTGCAAAATATATAAAACCAGCCATAACCCAGTCTCCTCACATACGCTTTCTCAGGCCCTCTTCAGAATTTACCCATGTCATGGTTACTCATAGTGCCTCAGAATAAACGTCTTTGAATGTTTTGCAGATAGGTTTGCTTTGTTTTGGTTTGGTTTGGTTTGGTTTTGACTGTGTCAACGCTACCATCACAAATCTACTTGAAAATCAGACATAATGGTTTCCTAACATTATCCCAAAAGAGTGACAGTGAAAAACAACATCCTGGAAAAAGTGATAGAACAATGATGTATTCAATATGGCATCAGAGGTCATAAGTAACAAACACATCTGAAAATGCACTGTCCAAACCACAAACACCCTGACTGAAAAACAAAATAAAGTCCAGACTATACAAAACTTGGTATCATAAGAGATTCTTTAGGTGTGGTGACCATACTTTGTCTTGACAGTTTCTTACTTATATTTCCTATAACAGAAATATTATTTATTGGCTGCCCAGGTCCAAAGTAATTACCAATAACTTATCTGATTGATCCACATGATTGAAAATATACCTCTAGTATGCTGTTGCGAGAAAACATTTGATCAGAGGAAAATAGTGGGAAAAAGTGGGAACTCAAATTTAACTTGAGCCCAAGTGCTAAGTTATGAACCCCACATGATTGGGCCTGGAGCTTTTCAATTCAGAGGAAGGGGCTTTAAAAAAAAATTGTTAGGATTAGAATTATCACTCTTTTTTTAGCAATTTATACAAAAGCAGTGATCTCTTTTAGTTGTAATTCCTGGCTCTGCCAATAGGAGTTTGGTGTTCTAGGTTTAGTGTTCTAGGCTCTGGTGTTCTAGGCTTGAGTCCCATAATTGGACAAGGAAGAAAACGGATTAGACAACATATAAAATCTTTGCAATAGTGGAAATCTATGATTTGATGAAATTGACAATTATCACAATAGAAGTGGCACCACTGGCAGCCTCAGAAGATCAAGAATGCTGAGATAAGCAGCCATTCTCACAATTAAGACAGAATTTGTCTTCTCACTCTTCCTTGTAAACAAAAGCCTTTGGGGGCATAAACCACGTTTACAGTGCAAAGGAATATTAAAGACAGAAAAAACACAAGTTTGAAAGACAGAGGGGACTGAGTGTTAACATGGCTTTTCCATTCACTAATATTTAATATAAATCAAGTTATTAAACATTTTAGAGCCCCAGTTTTCGTATGGGCAATATGGGGAAAGATCCTCCCCAAAATAACACAGTTTTCTTTTTTTTGTTTGTTTTTCTGAGTTGGAGTCTCACTCTGTTGCCCAGACTTGAGTGCAGTGGCCGCTCCCGGCCATGCAGCCTCGACCTGCTGGGCTCCGGCGATCCTTCCTCCTCAGCCTTCCGAGTAGCCGGAATTACAGGCATGCGCTACCACGCTCGGCTGATTTTTTGATTTATTGTAGAGATGAGGTCTCGCTGCCCAGGCGGGTCTCGAACCTGCGGGCTCAGGTAATCCACTCACCTCAGCCTCCCAAAGGCGCGGGATTACAGGCTGAGCCACCGACCCCAGCTGACAGATTTTTTTTTTTTGAAAGGTGGGCCCCTTGTAGTACAGGCTTGTCCTACTAGGTAATTGTTCTAGTAACCCACTGGCATCAAGGTACCTGCCAGCATTATTGTGAGAGGCTGTGTTTGACTTCAGTGATTTTTTTTAAAATATGCTTTCAATGCATTTGCCTGTTTCATGAAGAGTGATTTACAAATGCACCAACTGACACAACAATGAGTGTTCAGTAATTTTATTTCATTTTATTTTATTTATTTTTTTCAGTTGGAGTCTCACTCCGTCGCCCAGACTGGAGTGCAGTGGTTGCTCCCGGCCAGGGCAGCCTCGACCTGCTGGGCTCCGGCGATCCTTCTGCCTCAGCCTTCCAAGGAGCTGGAACTACAGGCACGCACTACCACGCCTGGCTAATTTTTTATTTATTGAAGGTACGAGATCTCACCAAGTTGCCCAGGCGGGTCTCGAACCCGCGGGCTCAGGCAATCCACTCACCTCAGCCTCCCAAAGGTGCGGGATTACAGGTTTATCCACCCAGCCCGGCTGTGTTCAGCAATTCTAGACTAAAACAGCATGACCCCGTGCCCCATCTTCCCTATTCATCCAGTTTTTCTCTGAGAGACTTTTTTGTTTGTTTCCAGGAATGAAAAAAAAAAATCCTCAAAGGGAAACGTTTTTGCTGATGTGAAAGAGGTGAAACAAGAAACGAAAGAAGCACTAACAGGCTTCAACGTTGACAAGATCAAAAACTGTTTTGAGCAGTAGAAAAAGCATCTACCTAGGTGTGTTGCATCAAATCGAGAGTATTTTGAAAGTGACTGAAGTCTAAACATTTAAGAAAAAATACACAGTTTTTAAATAAAAATTTGGGGGAGGTTCCCCTCACAGAAGCATTTAACCTTGTGGAATTGTTGGGGTTGACTGGACAGGGTTGGCCAATACAGAATTTTCATTCTGCTCTAATAAAAATCAAGTTTCTGGAGGTCAGAGGTAAACATAAGAATTTCTGAAGCCCTAATACATTGACCAATAATTGACACTCTGTAGGTGTTTTATGAGTGTTATATTCATTGGGTAATCAATTATGTAATTAGCAGCAAGTGACCCCAAAACCAACTGTTACCAGGGTTGTTTTATAAGGACAACTGAGCAATCAGAATCTTTTTTGGATGATGTACAATACCACTGACATCAGTTCTGCATAATACTTAAAGCAGTGGCCAAACTTTGAGGTTTGTAGTAATCACCTTGACAATAAAGTGAGGTTTAAATTATGCTCAGGTGTTCTGTTTTGGAGCCAGGGGAAACGTTGCACATTTAAAAACCCTGTCCTTTTTAAAGCACAAGGACAAACACTGATCATTAAAATATTAACTCAGCTTTTTTGGAAAATTTGACTAACACATTTTCTTTTTTACAAAATATTCCAAATACAGAGACTTACATTTCTGTAATACAAAATATTTAACAACTCTCATTGACAAGCAACCTTCTACCCAAAAATAAGAGTGGAAATACACATGGTATTTATAAATGTGCCTATTATCTATTTACACTTAGATAGCCACTAAGTAAAACACATAGCGGTCTCTCCACTTATATATTTATCTATTCATTTCAGAATGATCAAATATCTATGCTTCGGCTTTTATAAGTATTTGACTTATTAAATTACAAATATAATGTGAACTTAAAGATTAATTGCTTAGATAGATAATACAGTGAATCCATTAGAAATTACCTATGAGATCTACACATTTTAAAAATACTTTTGGGGTAATTAGATTGTGAAGGCTTTTTTGTGCCTTTCTTGATGTGAATGTAAGTTTGTGTTTCAGTAGCTTTACTCAATTCAAGAAAGTCGCAATTTGAACATACGAAAATACATTTTATTTGCTAGAATGTTAACACCTTATTGATTTTAATTGTCCAAGTTGCTCACTCAACTCTTTTAAACATAGGTAATTTGCACAGATGTCCATTAGAGAAACAAAAAATAATTTAATATTTTTCCACAATTTTAAAGAATTCTTCTTAATTTTACTCAAACTAAGATGTAGTCATATCCTTTTCAAATGTTTACAAATGATATAGCGTGTTTCACACTATTTCTTATATTTAGTGACCAATGTGATTTTACTGCCCTGAATAGTAATAATCATGATTTATTTTATTTTGAAGGCAGTATGATTCCTCAGACTTGAGAAATTATAAGCTCTAAGAACAGTTGGTATACCAAGTATCTTTTAAAACCTACATAATTTTACATGTGAGTTAGGTGTTCATAATCCATTCTGTATTACTCTTTGTAGTGAAGAAAGTTAAGTCTAGGTGACTAGATAGAAGTAATGTCCTACAGAGATGATTTTATTAAAAATAAGAATAAATGAGATAGTGATGCATATATTTTATCACAGATATTGATTTTCCCATATATCACTTGTGATAGTTGTGGTTTTTGCCATGAGTTACCAAAATAATCCTTCCTTGAATTCTAAGTAAATTTTGTATAACACTCCCAGGTCTTTGCCCTATGCATTGACAATTTAGTTAGCAAATTTGCTCTGTAATATTATTGGCATCAATAACTTGTGAGCAACAGAAAATATTTTACTACATAATAATAAGAAATCTGTGGTCCTTTCCTGATATTAATATTTTTTTCACATCTTGAGGACCAGTGGTATGCTGGAGCTGGTTGTTTCCACTTCACTGGCACACCAGAGTCAATTTTTAAAAACTCAGGAATCCAGGGAACTTGTGGTAATTTGAAATCAGTCGGGGTATCAGTAGTTACAACACGCAAATTCTACATGTCAGTTTTTTGTCTTGAGTAACTTTAGCCGCATACTGATGCTAAGGCCCAATACTAAAAATTGTGTCTTATCTAAATACATTTTAAAAATCTCTTGAACTCATTGACTTTCCCATGGTCATTTTTATTTATTCAAATTCCTGTTACCTCTCAGCAGGATTATGTAAGAGTCTGATCACTTCTCACCAAATGCATTTATTTCATAGTCTTTTAACAGATCTTCTGGTTTCAGTCGTAATCTAGCAATCTATCATTCATTCTGGCTCCAGAGTTACTTTTTGTCTTAGTCAGCTTGAGTTACCACAACAAAATACTTTAGACTGGGTGGCTTAAACAACAGAAGTGTATCTCACAATTCTGGAAGTAGCAAGTCTGAAATCAGGATACCAGTACTGTCAGGTTCTGGTGAGAACTCTCTTTTGAATTCTAGACTGTTATCTTCTTATTGTATCCTGACATTTCCAAAGGAAAATAAGCTAGTTCTCTGACCTCTTCTTATAAGAGAATCAATCCCATTCATGAGTGCATTGTCCTCTTGACCTGTCTCCAAAGGCCCACTTCTATATGCCATCATCTTGCAGATTAGATTCTAAGGTATGAATTTTGGAGGAACAAATCATCCAGTCCTTAGCCTACTCTTACTACATGGCTGCCAGAGGCCTGTATGGAGGACACTAGTGGTGCTCCCCCAATCAAGTAGCAGTACCACTTTTGTGCATGGCTTCCCATTGAATTTCAGTGGGAAATTGTGTCCTGGGAAGAGTGTTTCCAGCAAGGTCTGAAACCCAGTCTTGAGGAGAGAGATTTTAATACCAAATTTGGTTCTGTATTCAGTATTCTACTTCAGCCTAGGGTGCTCTTTGGAGTTCTAATTATCCCTTTATAGTAAATCTCTTCTAAATAAAAAAAACTTGTCTATATTAAACTTTTCATCTTAAAAAACTAGATGGTTCCTTTTGAGAGATATCTGGTCATGTCATTTATTCACTTTTTAATGGGGTTATTTGCTTTATTATTATTATTATTTGCTAATTTATTTGAGTTATTTGTAGATTCTGATATTAGTCCTTCATCAGATGTAGAGTTTGTGACTATCTTCTCCCATTCTGTAGGTTGCTTATTTACTCAGTTGATTATATCCTTTGCTGTGCAGAAGTTTTTTTAGTTTAATTAAGTTCCACTTACTTATTTTTGTTTTAGTGACATTTGCTTTTGGGGTTTTAGCCATCAATTATTTGCCTCAGATTATGCACATAAGAGTTTTTTCTAGGTGTTCTTCTAGGATTTTTATGGTTTCAGATATGACATTTAAGTCTTAAACCCATCTTGAGTTGATTTTTGTATATGGGGAGAGATAGAGATCAAGTTTCATTTGTCTGCATGTAGTTATCCAATTTTCCCAGCACCATCTGTTGAATAGGTTGTTCTTTCCCCAGTGTATATTTTAGTCTGCTTTGTCAAGGATCAGTTGTTGTAGATATTTGGGTTAATTTTTGGATTCTATATTCAGTTCCATTGGTCCATGTGTCTGCTCTTATACCAGTAGCATGCTGTTTTGATAACTACAACTTTTTAGTATAATTTTAAGTCAGATAATGTGATGTCCCTAACTTTGTTCTTTTTGCTTAGGATGCTTTGGTTATTCTGACTCATTTTAGTTGCATATAAATTTTAGGATTGGTTCTCCTAAATCTGTGAAAAATGATATTGATAGTTTGATAGAGATTGTGTTGAATTTGTAGAATACTTTGGGTAATATGGTCATTTTAAGAATGTTGATTCTTCCAATCCATGAGCATGGGATGTTTCTCCATTTGTTTATATCTTCTGCAATTTATTTCATCAGAAGATATACTAGTGGAAAACACACATATGAAAAAATGCTTAACATCACTTGTAATCAAGGAATACAAATTAAAACAATAATGAGATACCATCTTACACCAGTCAGAATGGCCATTACTACAAAATCAAAAAATCGTAGATGCTAGTGCAGATGCAGAGAAAAGGGAACATTTATACTTGTTGGTGGGAGTATAAATTAGTACCATCTCTATGGAAAGTAGTATGGAGATCACTCAGAGAACTAAACATAGATCTATTATTTGATCCAGCAATCTCACTTCTAGGTATCTACCCAAAGGAACAGAGGTTGTTACATAAAAACGACACCTGTACCTGAATGCTAATCATAGCACAATTCACAATTGCAAAAATGTAAAATCAACCTAAATACTCATCAACTGATCAGTGGATAATGTGGTATATATACACTATGAAATACTATGCAGTCATTAAAAAAGAATGAAATCATGTCCTTTGCAGCAACACGGATGGAGTTGGAGATCATCATCTTAAGTGAAATGACTCCAAAACAGAAAACCAAATACCATATGTTCTCATTCATATGTGAGAGCTAAATGATCGTAAGGCTGGAAATAATAGACACTGGTACACCAATAAAGGGGGAGGGGGAAGAGATTAGGATTCAGAAACTACCTAAGGGCACATGTTCCTTATCTGGGGAAGGGAACATCTGAGACCCAAACCTCACAACCACACAATATGTTCATGTAACAAATTCACGTGTGTACCCCAAATCTAAAATTTATAGTTTAGATATAGATATATGGATATAGATGGTTTCTATATAGATATAGATATATGGATATAGATATAGAGGTTTCTGCATCTTGAATGAATTTTGACTATTACCTCAAGAGATGATCTGGTGTTTCTTATCTTCCCCCCAATTAAAAGAATTCCTGATACTTCCTTAAAAAGAGTAGTAAATTAAGTCACTACAAAAGAAGAAAATAAAATTAAAGGTGGAAAGGAATAAATATACAATCATATTTAGAGATATACAAATTTTTCTCAGTAATTGATATAACTACACAAAAAATCAGTACAGCTATATAACATTATTCATGAACTTGACCAAATTAATGTTTATACAACATTGTACCCAACAATGTCAGAATAAGCATTCTTTTCCCACGCACACAAAACAGTCTTCAAGATAGACTAGATGTTAGGTCTAAATAAATTTAAAAATATTTAAGCTATGCAAAATGGGTTTGTGACCACAACATAATTAAATTAGAAATTAACATCTGAAAGACAACTAGAAAATCCCTAAACATTCAGAAATTAAGCAACGTGCATCTAAATAATACAAATAAGAAATCATAAAGGATATTATTAAAATTGAATCTTAATAAAACACAATATAAACGTTGAGATGCAGTTGATGCAGTCCTCAGAGGGAAACATATAACTATAAATTTCTATACTCAGATTTTAAAATTATAAAAACAATGATCTCTTAATTCCTCTTTAAGAAACTAGAGACTATGGCAAACTAAAAAAAGAAGTAAGCAGAGAGTAGAAATAGCAAAAATAACAGTGGCAATCGAAAAAATAATAAATAAAAATCTAGAATCTTAAAATATTAATTTGTAAAAAGTTGATCCTTTGAACAAAATGATTTAAACTCATAAACTTCCAAAAGATGTATCAAGAAAAACAAACAAATAAAAACTAGAGTGAGTAAACTAAAACCACTAATTTTTATGCCAATAAATTTGACAGCTTCAAAGAAATGGATAAAATTCTTAAAAACACACTTTGTCAAGATTGGTATATGCATAAATATCTTAATTATTATATTTATTTTTAAAATGATTTCATAATCAAACACCTTCCCACAAAAAAGCAATCAGGAACCAGATATCTAGTAAATCCCATCTGTTATTTTTAGGAGAAGTAAAACAAATCATAAATAAGTCTCTTCCAAAGATAAAAGAAAGTCATACTTTTCAACTCAATTGATGAGGATAGCAAATTCTAACAAAGATATTGCAGTATAAGGAAAAGAAAAGAAAAAAAAACCAGAGAAAAATAACCTTCATGAACATAGATGCAGAATTCTTGACAAAATAATAGCCAAGGGTACAACTATATGTAAGTAGGTGATGTATTATGAAAAATTTATGTAGTCAAAAAAATGCAGGGTTGTTTTAACATTTTAAAATCAATTGCACCTGATCTCAAACTAAAACCAGGTGAAGTGGGGACCAAAGTGAGGCCCAAACTTTGTACAATGACCATTTGTATACCTAATCCTGAATTGTACCCCACATCTTTAGAATATAAAAAAATAGAGCCGGGCTCGGTGGCTCAGCCTGTAATCCCAACACTTTGGGAGGCTGAAGTGAGTGGATTGCCTGAGCCCGCAGGTTTGAGACCCGCCTGGGCAGGCAAGACCTCATCTCTACAATAAATCAAAAAAATTAGCCGGGTGTGGTAGCGCGTGCCTGTAGTTCCTGCTACTTGGAAGGCTGAGGCGGAAGGATCGCCGGAGCCCAGCAGGTCGAGGCTGCGGTGGCCAGGAGTGTGCCACTGCACTCTAGTCTGGGTGATGGAGTGAGATTCCAACCGAAAAAAAAAGAAAAGAAAACAAGGTTGTCTGCTAGGTTCTCTCTTCTATTCAACATTGTACCAAACACACTAATAACTGCAATAAGAAAAAAAAGAAAGAAATTTTGAAAGCATAAAGATTGTGGAAATAAAATCTTCAATTATATATTAGAAAACCATCAGGAATATACAAAATAACTTTAGAAAAAATAAAATTGGAAAATTTTTAAGATACAAAATCAATATAAAACAGATTTTATTTTTATATTCAATCAATAAACAATTGGAACCTAAAATTAAAATAAAAACATTATTACAGCTCTGAAAAACACAAACTGAGAATAAATCTAGTTAAAATGTGCAATATCTCTGTGCTAAAAAGTACAAAACATGTCTATGAGAAATTTTAAAAGGTGCATTAAAAGGCGAGCTATGCCATGTTTATGGATTGCAAGACTTAATATTTTTAAATATTCTTTCTTCTTACATTGATATAGATTTAATGCAATGGCAACAAAAATCTCAGTAGACTTTCAAAAAGAAAATGAGTTCAATTATCTTAACATTGATACAAAAATATGAAGAATTCAAAAGAATCAATTTTAAGATTTAAAATCACAAGGACAGAGTTAGATGATTTACACTTTCTGATTTCAAGATTACTTTGAAAGCTACTGCAAAAAAATTAGTACTGTATTGCTCTAAGGATAAACCTATGGAACCATAAAACCGATTTTAAAGCCTCAACCCACACATGCGGTATAAGGTTACTGTATGTGTGGGAAAAATGTCGAAGCAGCTAGATATCCACGTTCAAATAAAACAGAAAACTATTCTTGATCCTTATTTCATAATAAAAATTAATTTGAAAAGGGCCATGCCTAAACATAAAAACAAGAAATGTTAAAAGTTAGAAGACAAGAAACTGCTTCCATGTTTTGGCAAAGTATTTCTTATACAGAAGACAAAAATATTAATCATAAAAAAATAAATAAATGAAGTGATTTTGTTAAAACTAATAATTTCTGCTAATAAAACATACCATTTAAAACTAATTGGCAAGCCAGGCTCGGTGGCTCAGCCTGTAATCCCATGTCTTTGGGAGGCTGAGGTGAGTGGATTGCCTGAGCCTACGGGTTCGAGACCCGCCTGGGCAACTTAGCAAGACCTCATCTCTACAATAAATAAAAAAATTAGCTGGGCGTGGTAGCGCACACCTGTAGTTCCAGCTACTTGAAGGTTGAGGCAGAAGGATCGCCGGAGCCCAGCAGGTTGAGGCTGCAGTGGCCCGGAGCAACCTCTGCACTCCAGTCTGGGTGATAGAGTGAGACTCTAACTCAAAAAAAAAAAAAAAAACTAATTGGCGAGCCACAAACATTCAGAAAGTATGTGCGTTCAAGATATATGAAGAATTTTTATAACGCAATGATGAAAAGATAACCAAACTTAAAAATGAGAAAATGAGTTTAAAATAACTGATAGGGGACGCCCAATACATACGCGAAAAGGTGTATGATATTATTACTCATTAGATAAATGCAAATTGAAACTGTTGAAGGTCAGAGAACCATACTACAGAGTTTCCAATTCAAGATGGCTAAGTAGAAGGAGCTAGTGGGCACCTCACTCACAGAGAGGAATTGGAACAGCATGTAAATATTAGCACTCTGGCGTATCATCTTAGAGAGTACATTGAAGTTTACAAGAGAAGAAACAGGAACCAGAAGAGTGGAGAAGAGCAAAGTCAGGTAGCCTGTCAAGTTGACACTGGCACAGACCTGGGAGAGAATTCCTAAAATGGGGAAGGGGTGAAAGAATAAGAGACTCCCAGGGATCCACACTGCTGCCACAGACTTTTGCGATCCTAGTCACTTTGGAGAGCCCCATCAACTCCTCTGGTCTCCAGATTGATACAGGTAGCTGCCCTGAGACTGAGGAGAGGAACTGTGTAAGACCATATAGAATCCATGGATTTCTTTTCCCCAAGCAACCTGGGGCTGGTTGCCACTGCTCCACCAAAGAGGGAGACTGGGTGTTTTTGCATGCCCCCCAAATATATACTGCAACCACAGCAGGAAAGAGTGGGTAGACAATACACCATGTGACCCCCTACCATCCACTGCTCCCCCACCAAACGTAACTTGCCCATATTGGAGATTAGATTCACATTCCCGGCCCTGCCCTGAACACTGCAGCTGTCATTCAACTCCTAGAGCTTGCCAGTTCCCAGTGGCCACCCATATAATCCCACACCGTAAGCCACCACTGCCTCTGTCTCTGCTGCACTGGGACCTAAGAAAGAATCGGGAGGCGAAGCACTTTCTCACACACCTCATGAACCTCACAGCCTTGATACAAAAAAAAATGCAGTCTGTGTACTGCATGACCCCAGCCATTGTGGCTCCCTGAAAGGCAAGGCTCCTTGCCTCTGTGATGGGTCCGTGTTATAGCACACCTGCCCCACTCTCAGCTGAGTAGTGTGTCTGTGGCTAAGCACTCTTCTGAGGGCTCAACTCCCAGAGGTCAATGTTAGACCCCTCCCAGTCACTGTCACTGCTGCCTCTGCTTCTGCCACTTTGGGGTCTGAAAAAGAAGGGGGAGGCAGGGACTAAATAATGCCAATCAACCACACATAACTTATACTATAGTCATACTCACAGGGGAAACAAGAAGAAAATCTCAAAAAGGCCTATCTGTAATAGTAAATAAATAAAACAAATGCTCAGCTTTCCAGATAAGAAAGAGTGCAAGAACTCCAGCAATACCAAAAGCCAGAGTACTACAAAAACCTCCAAATAATTTCATCAGCTCCCCAGCAGTGTATTCTACTCAGAAAGAAATGTTTGAAATGACAGATACAGCATTCATAATATAGGTGGCAAAGAAAGTCTGGGAGATCCAAGAAAAAGTGGAAGTCTAAAACTCTAGTCAGAAAAATAATCCAAGAATTGAAAGGACACGGCCATATTAAGAAAGAGCCAGGTTAAGCAGAGTCAGGAAGATGGCAGCCAAACCAGCTGGACTATGCAAGTACCGGTGTGAGTCAGTGAGCGTATGGAAAATTTTGTGTGTGTGCTGGTGAGCGAGTGGGAGTGTGAGTGGTTGACTGAGTGAGGACAAGGGAGCTAGTGGTCAGCGCTTCCTTGTGTAGCAGTTGGTGCCACAACTACTGGGCTTGGACCCTAGTGAGTACCTGGACACAGAAACCCAGCATCATTTTTTTTTTGAATCAGTAAAACCCTTCCTGGGAAGAAAACGCTGGGAGAGACTGACTAAATGGGGGCTTATGAGCAAGTGGCCAGAACATTGGTGCAACAACTGGTGTTGCAGCTTCTCTTCTTGGTCCCTGGCTCTTCCTAGGTCGCAGAAGCCAAGTGCAATTTTTTTTCAATTGGACAAAAGCTTTCCTGTGAAGAAGCAGTGGGGAGAGATTACAGGCCCAGTCTCTGACTCACACTGTGGTGGCAGAAGAGACTACCATCTTCAGGTTTTGCCTCACCACTTCAGCACCTGTCAGGGCACTGGCAGCAGGAGCTGTAAAGGGAACCCAGAGACAAAGTCCCACAGAAGAGGACAAGAGAGGCACCCCACCACCATCTTGAAGACAGGGCACGAAAGTGCTCCAATTTGCTCACCACAGAGCAATAGACCCAATCTCTGTAACTGGTAGATCAACTGCTCAGGGATTGATGGTGACCCATAGGGAGTATTCAGAAAGCACAAACTTTGGAGTGGCCTGATGAGTGCTGAGCCCCACCTCTTACCCTGATCCAACTCTGGGACAAAGAGTATGACCAGAAAAGAATGAGGAAGGACTCCAAAGAGATCAGTGGTGAGTCTGGGACTGACCCAAACCCACTTCTCCCCAGCAATCCTCTAAACATCAGACCCACAAAGCTGGGCCAAGACTGAGAGGGACAAACCCAGGCAGAGCCTGGACATCAGTCGCAATAGGAGAATTCGATTCCAGGATAGGCCTGGCTGGGGCACCCCCAGTGAGTACACACCTGAGGAAGAGACAATCCAGCACCACCCCATCGGAGGAGCACTCTCTGACCATACAAGAAAGGGAGGGGAGAACTGCAGCCCTGCCCACCTCCACTGTACCTCCTCCTTCCCTGCTTGAGACATTGAGGAGACTCTGCAGGAGAGACCTGATTAGAGGAACAATTACAGAGTCAGGCAAAAGAGGGAAGGTTGGGTTTTTTTTTCCTAATTTTTTAAAATTAAAAAAAAATTCTTAGCCTGTTTGTTTGTTAGGTCATCTAGTTTTTCAATATTTTCCTTTGTGCATGACTGTGTATGTAAGTGTTTGATCTGCATCCCCCCAATTTTTTTTCTTTTTCTCTTTCTTTCTTCTTTTATTTGTTGTTTTCTGTTTAAGTGTGTATGTGAATGATTGAGTGTTCATCTTTGAATTTTATTGTTGATGGTGGTTTGTGTTTGCTCTTATGTTCTTCTGTTTTGTTTTAATTTTCATTTTTTACAGTTTAAAGTGTGTGTCAATGTATGTGTGATGGTTCGATATGAATTCTTTTTTTTACTCAGTCTTTCTGGTTTTTTCCTCCATTCACTTTGTGCAAGATGCACGCGTGCACGCGTGCGCACATGTGTGCATGTGTGTGTTCAGTTTTCTTGGCTTTTTGTTGTTGTTCCTTGTTTTGTTTCACTTTGTTATTATTCCAGTTTGTTATGGGGTGTGTGTATGTTTGTGTCTGTGTGTGTTTTATTGTTTTTGCTTTGGTTTCTGCTGTGAATCATCATATAGAGTGGTGGTAGGGAGTGGGTCTCAGGGAACACATACCACAATAAGTGAACACTGTAATTTGAAAGTAGTTTCTGAATCCTAGCACCCCATCCCCTACTTTATTCAACTTTCAAAAACATGAGACAGCAAAGATTCCCATCCACCATCCTATTTTAAAATAGAACAAATCCAGAGCACAGATCAGAGAAGAAGACATCAAATGAGAAAACCAACCCCTAGACACATAGTAATTCACCTATACAAAGTAGGTACAAAAGAAATAATCCTAAAGGCAGCAAGAGAGAAAGGTCAGACTACCTACTGGGAAAAACCAATCAGAATAGCAGCAGACCCACCAGCAGAAACACTACAAGTGAGAAGGGACTGGAGTCCTATATTCAAAGTCCTCAAAGATAAACAATTTCAGCCAAGAATTTCCCATCCAGCCAAGATCAGCTTCATCAGTGATGGAGAATTAAAATTCTTCCCAGACATCCAACCCCTGAGAGATGATGCAGCTGCCAATAACAGCTCTACAAGAGACACTTAAAAAGGTATTTAGTACTCAGGAAAGAAAAAAAAATGACCACACAATTCCCAAGAGAATAGCAGAGCACAGAATAAACAGAGAATACAGTGCAACAAGAAACTTGAAAACACACACATATATCAACCTCAAAGTCAAAAGGAAACAAACAAAGAAACAACTTTATAAGACCCTCATGACAGGGATAAACGATCACATTTCAAAAATCAGTCTGAATGTGAATGGACTAAATGCAACACTGAAAAGACACAGAATGGCAAACTGGATAAGAAACCATGATCCAATTACTTGCTGCATTCAAGAAACTCATCTCAACACAGGGGATGCACACAAACTCAAAGTTAAAAGATGAAAAATGAGTTTCCAGGCAAATGGATCACAAAAGAAGACAGGAGTCATGATATTAATATCAGACAAAACAGCCTTTAAGCTACTAAAAATTTTAAAAGATACAAAAGGACACTACATAATGATGAAAAGATCAATCCATCAATAAAAACAACCCATCCTAAACATATATGCACCCCACACAGGAGCACCAGCATTTATAAAGCAACTACTAAGTAAACTAAAAAAAGATATTGACTAACATTATTATAGCAGGGCAGTTGACTAACCCACTAATAGCCCTAGATATATTATCGAGGCAAAAAATAAACAAGGAGTTACAGAACATAAACTTGACACTGGACCAAATGGACTTAATAGATACCTACACATTATTCCACCCAACAACCACAGAATATACATTCAACTCATAACCACATGGAATGTACTCTAAGATTGATCACATCCTTGGCCACAAATCAAGCATAAACAAATCCCATAATGTTGAAATCTTGCCAAGCACATTCTCAGATCACAGTGGAATAAAAATAAATATCAACAAAAACAAATTTCTCCAAAGTCCACAATGACATGGACACTAAATAGAATGATACTGAGCAACTACTGGGTCAACACTGAAATCAAAACAGAAATTAAAAGATTCTTGGAAACAAATGAAAATGAAGAAATATCTTACCAAAATCTCTCAGATGTCATTCAAATAGTTCTGAGAGGGGAATTTATATCTCTATGAGCACATATCAAGAAAAGAGAAAGATCAAAAGTTGAGAACCTAACAAATCACCTAAAGGAAGTGGAAAGAGAAGACCACCAAAATCCAACCTATAGCAGAAGAATCTAAATCACCAAAATAAGAGCCCAAATATGAGACATAGAACACAAAAATATCATAGAAAACACCAACAAAACAAAAAACTCTTTGAAAGAATTAACAAGATTGATGGACCCCCAGCCAGATTGACCAAGAAAAAGAGAAATAGCCCAAACAACCACAATCAGAAATACAGGTCAAATCACAACTGACCCCGAAGAAATACAAAAGATTTTCAGAGATTGCTATCTATAACTATATGGAAACAAACTTGATAACCTAAATAAAATAGAGAACTTTCTGACATCACACAACCTTCCAGGTTGCAGCATGAATACAGTGAGACTTTAAATAGACTAATAACAACCCAGAAAATTGACTCTGTCATACAGAAACTACCTACAAAAGAAAGTCCTGGACCGATGGCTTTCCAGCAGAATTCCACAAAACATAAAGGAGAAGTTGATACCAATCCTATTGAAAGTATTCCAGGTAATTGATAAAGATAGAATTCTCCCCAAATCATTTTATGAAGTTAACATCACACTGATATCCAAACTGGATAAGCATCCAACAAAAAAAGAGAACTACAGACCAATATCTCTTATGAAAATAGATGCAAAAATCTTTAATGAGATTCTAGCAAATTGGATCCAAAAACACACCTCAAAAATCATCCCTCATGACCAAGTGACTCATCCCCAGGGTGCAAAGCTGGTTCAACATTCACAAGACCATGAATGTAATTAAATACATCAATAGATGTAAAAATCACATGATTATATCATTAGATGCAGAAACGGTTTTTGATAAAATCCAGCACCCCTTCTTGATAAAAATCCTCAAACACTCAGGTATAGAAGGAATATACCTCAAAATAGTAAGTACTATTTATGATAAACCCACAGCTAACTATTGCTAAGTGAACAGAAACTGGAAACATTTCCCCTGAAAACTGGAGCAAGACAAGGCTACCCACTTACTCCTCTTTTTCAGCATTGTGTTGGAAGTCCTAGCTAGGGCAATTAGACAAGAGATGGAACTCAGGGGTATCCAAATAGGAAAAAAGAAAGTCAGGTTATCCCTCTTTGCTGATGATATGATCCTGTACCTTGAAAATCCAAGAGAATCTGTCAAAAACCTGCTTACACTGATAAAGGACTTTGGCAAAGTCTCAGGGTACAAAATAAATATGCAAAGGACAGTTGCATTCCTACACACTAACAACAAAAAGCAGACAGAGACCCAAATTAAAAGTACAATTCCATTCACAATAGCCACATAAAAAATGAAATACCTCAGCATCTTCCTAACCAGAGAAGTGAAAGACCTCTACAGTGAGAACCAAAAAACATTGCTCAAAGATATCCAAGAAGACACAAACAAATGGAAAAATATTCCATGCTCATGGATAGGAAGAATCAACATTGTTAAAATTTCCATCTTACCAAAGGCAATCTACAAATTCAATGCAATGCCCATTAAGTTACCAACATCATTCTTCTCAGACCTGGAAAAGACAATACAGAAATTCATTTGGAAACATAAATGACCACAAATAAACAAAACAATCCTTAGCCAAAGAAACAAAGCAGGATATATCACACTTTTAGACTTCAAACTTTACTATAAGGCTACAGTAATCAAAACAGCCTGGTATTGGTACAAGAACAGGCATATCGACCAATGGAATGGGATAGAGATTCCAGAAGCAAAGCCTCAATTTCTCAACCAACTCATCTTTGACAAAGCTCCAACAGCATCCACTGGGGAGAGGAGAACCTATTCAGTAAATGGTGCTGGAAAAACTGACTGATCACTTGCAGAAGATTGAAACAGGACCCCTCCTATCACCATACACAAAAATTAACTCTAAATGGATCAAGGCCTAAATGTAAAACCTCAAACTATAAGAATCTTAGAAAATGCAGGAGACACCTGTATGGAATTTGGAACTGGCAACCAATTTCTATTCAGAACTCTAAATGTCCATACCTTAAGAAATAAGATAGACAAGTGGGACCTCATCAAACTAACGAGCTTCTGAAAAGCAAAAGAAACCATCAAGTGAGCAGGGAGACAGCCCACAGAATGGGAAAAAATATTTGCCAACTGTATATCTGACAAAGGCCTAACATTTAGGATCTGCAAGGAACTCAAATGTGCTGAAAGGAAAAAAAACAAACAAACAGCCCCATTAAGAAGTGAGCAAAAGACATGAATAAACACTTCTCACAAGAAGATATATGAGCAGCCAACAGACACATGACAAAGTTTTCAGCCTCACGCATCATGAGAGAAATGCAAATCAAAACCACATTGAGATACCACCTAACCCCAGTAAGAATGGCCATCATTAGTAAAACAAACAACAAGAGATGCTGGCGAGGATGAAGAGAAAAAGCTAGTGCAACCTCTTTGGAAGACACTGTGGAATTTTTTGAAAGAACTAGAAATTGACCTTCCATTTGACCCAGCAATTCCACTATTGGAAATATACCCGGAGGAACTCAAATCATTCTACAAAAAAGATACTTGCACACATATGTTTGTTGCAGCCCTATTCATGATAGCAAAAACATGGAACTAACCATGCTGCCCATCGATGGTGGACTGGATAAAAAAAGAAAAAATGTGGTACATATGCAAAATGGAATATTACACAGTCATAAAGAAGGACAAACATATGGACTTTGCAGCAACTTGGACGGATTTAGAGTCAGTCTTTATCAGTGATCTATCACAGAAACAGAAAACAGAGTACCATATGTTCTCACTCATAAGAGGAACTTGAAACTTGAACAATTATACTATAAAAAATGGACTGGTGGTAGTGTGAAACTGTCAGGGGATGGGTGATGGGATTGACAGTTGAGGGAAACTGCTAGGGGAGGGAGGGGGCACACCTCATCAACAAGGATACCTGCATAATCAACGTTTGTATGCCTAACCCTGAATTGTACCACACATCTTTATAATAATAAAAATTAAATTAAATTAAAAAAGAAAGAAACAAAGTGAGGCCCAAACTTTACCTGTACAATGACAATTTGTATATCTAATCCTGAATTGTACCCCACTTCCTTAAAATAAAAATAAAAAATAAAATATTGAAAAAAAGAACCAAAGTGAACTTCTGAAACTGAATAATTCACTTCAAGAATTTCAAAATACAGTTGCAAATCTTCATAACAGACTAGAACAAGCAGAAGAAAGAATGTCAGAGCTTAAAGATTAATCCTTCAAAGCCACTTAATCCAGCAAAAAGTTTTTTAAGAATTCAAAGAAAATAAACAAGGTCTTTAAGAATAATGGGATTATGTAGAGATTAAATTTATGACATACTGACATTCCTAAGAGAGAAAAGAATGGAAGCTACTTGAAAACATATTTGAGGGTGCAATTTAGGAAAACTTCCCCAGGCTTGCTAGAGAGGTTAACTCCTGCACAATATATCAGGAGGCCTTTTGTAAGGCATACAGTCATAAAACAACCCGAGGTCACTACAAAAGAAAAAAATCTTAAAAGCAGTTAGAAAAAAGGACCATGTCACCTGTAAAGGGACACTCATCAGACTAACATCAGACCTCTCAGCAGAAAACATACAAGTCAGAAAAGATAAGGGGCCCATTTTTAGCATTCTTACTAAAAATAATGCTAGCCTAGAATTTCTTACACCACCAAACAAAGCTTCATAACCAAAGGAGAATTAAAGTTTTTCCCAGACAAGCAACTGCTAAGGGAATTTGTCACCACGACTAGCCCTACAAGAGATGCTTAAGAGAGTTAAAAGCATAAAAAGGTAAAAATAATAACGTTTACCTCAAAAGCAAACATAAACACATACCCCAAAGATGCTGTGAAGCAACCACACAACTGAGACTACAAACAATTAGCTAAAAGTATTACAAAAGGAACATTACTCCACATGCAAATATTACTTTTAATGCTAATGGTCTAAATGTCCCATTTAAGAGATATAGAGTGGCAAATGGATTCTATATATTTATTTATTTATTTATTTATTTGTTTATTTTGGGGGGTTAGTATTTTTTTTATAATCAATATTTTTTATTATGATATTGTGGGGTAGAGCTGAGGGTTAGGTATACAAATACGTTTCATTCAGACACCCTTGTTGATAAGAGGGGTTTCCCCGTCCCCAGGCAGATATTTACTACCGTTAATCCCTTCTCCCCCCCCATAGTTTCCCACTACTGTCAGTCATTTTCTTATAGTATTACATTGGATTTTCAAGGTCCATTATATGAGTGAGAACATGTGATACTAGGATCTTTGTTTCTGTGAGAGGTCACTCAGTATTATAGACTCTAGTTCCACCAAGGTTG
>NW_007252292.1:265583-267307 GCF_000164805.1 Carlito syrichta | reverse complement strand
TGAGTTGGAGTCTCACTCCATCACCCAGGCTGGAGTGCAGTGGCATGCTCATGGCCACCCCAGCGTTGACCTGCTGGACTCTGGTGATCCTTCTGCCTTAGCCTTCCAAGTAGCCAGAACTACAGGTGCGCACTACCACACCCGACTAATTTTTTTTTTTTTAATTATTGATTTATTGTTGAGACAAGGTCTTGCCAAGTTGCTCGGGGTGTTCTTGAACCCGCAGGCTGGGGCAGTCCACTCACCTTGTTCTCCCAAAGTGCTGGGATTATGGGCTGAGCCACCAATCCTGGCCATTTTTTTTTTTTTTCATAATCAACATTTTTTATTATGGTTTTGTGGGGTACAGTTAAGGGTTAGGTGTACAATTACGTTTCATTCAGGTACCCTGTTGATAAGAGGTGTTTCCCCATCCCCAGACAGATATTTGCTACTGTTAATCCTATCTCCCCCCCCCCCATAGTTTCCCAGTACCATCAGTCATTTTCTTATAGTATTACATTGGATGTTCAAGTTCCATTATATGAGTGAGAACATGTGATACTTGGATCTTTGTTTCTGTGAGAGGTCACTCAGTATTATAGACTCTAGTTCCATCCAGGTTGCTGCAAAATTCATGATTTTGTTCTTTTTTATGGCTGCGTAGTATTCCATCGTGTATATGTACCACATTTTTAAAATCCCGTCCTCTTTTGATGGGCAGCATGGTTGTTTCCAGGTTCTTGCTATTGTGAACAACGTTGCGATAAACATACATGTGCAGGTATCTTTTTTATAGAGTGATTTGAGTTCTTCTGGGTATATTCCCAGTAGGGGGATTGCGGGGTCATATGGGAGGTTGATATTTAGAGCTTTTAGGAATCGCCACACTGCTTTCCACAGAGGTTGCACTAGTTTACACTCCCACCAACAGTGTAGAAGTGTTCCCTTTTCGCCACACCCTCTCCAGCAGCTGTTATTTTTTGAGTTTGTTGATAATTGCCATTCTGACTGGAGTTAGGTGGTATCTCAGTGTGGTTTTGTTTTGCATCTCCCTGATGATTAGTGAGGTTGAACATTTCTTCATGTGTTTGTTGGCTGCTCGGATGTCTTCCTTTGTGAAGTGTCTGTTCATATATTTTGCCCATTTTATAATGGGGTTGTTTGTTTTTTTCTTTTCAGTACATTTGAGTTCCTTGTAGATCCAAGATATTAAGCCTTTGTCAGACCTGGTGTTGGCAAATACTTTTCCCAGTCTGTAGGCTGTCTCCCTGCTCTCTTGATGGTTTATTTGGCTTTGCAGAAGCTTGTCAGTTTAATAAGGTCCCACTTGTCTATCTTCTCTTATGACCTGTAGGTTTCAGTTTTGTTCAGGAATTGGATGCCAGTTCCGACTTCCATGAGGATTTGTCCTTCATTTTCTAAGGTTCTTATGGTTTGAGGTTTTACATTTAGGTCTGTGATCCATTTGGAGTTAACATTTGTGTATGGGAATAGATAGGGGTCCTGTTTCAATCTTCTGCATGTGGTCAGCCAGTTTTCCTAGCACCATTTACTGAATAGGCTCTCCTCTCCCCAGTAGTATGTGGTGGAGGCTTTGTCGAAGATGAGTTGGTTGTGAAATTGATGTTTTGCTTCTGGAATCTCAATTCTATTCCATTGATCTATATGCCTGTTCCTATACCAGTACCAAGCTGTTTTGATGATTGTATCTTTATAGTAAAGTTTGAAGTCTGGTAATGTGA
>NW_007252292.1:264149-265563 GCF_000164805.1 Carlito syrichta | reverse complement strand
GGGTCAGATGTGACTTCATCTTTTGTGTTTCTGATTGTGCTTATTTGGGTTTTTTCTCGTATTTTCTTGGTCATTCTAGCTAGGGGACCATCAATCTTGTTTATCCTTTCGAGGAACCAACTTTTTGTTTCATTGATTTTTTGTATTATCTTTTTGCCGTCTATGTCCTGGATTTGGGCTTTTATTTGATGATCTAGATTCTTCTGCTGAAATTAAGGTTTTTGTGGTCTTGCTTTTCCAGCTTCCTTAGGTGACTTGTTAGGCTGTTCACTTGTTTTCCTTCTATTTTCTTCATGTGTGATTGTAGGGATATAAATTCCCCTCTTACTACAGCTTTCAAGGCATCCCAGAGATGTTGGTAAGATGTGTAGTCTGGTAATGTGATACCATCTTCTTTGTTTTTTTTTTGCTGAGGACTGTTCTGGCTATTCTTGGACGTTTGTGTTTCCATATGAATTCCTGTGTTGTTTTTTCTAGGTCTGAGAAGAATGTTGCTGGTAATTCGATGGGTAGTGCATTGAATCTGTAGATTGCCTTGATGGACATTTCACAAAGTTGATTTCCATCCATGAGCATGGGATATTTTTCCACTTGTTTGTGTCATCTTTGATTTCTTTGAGCAGTGTTTTGTAGTTTTCATTGTAAAGGTCTTTCACGTCTCTGGTTAGGAAGATGCCAAGGTATTTCTTTTTTTTTTTTTTGTGGATATCGTGAATGGAATTGTGGTTTTTATTTGGGTTTCTGTTTGTTTATTATTGGTGTAAAGAAATGCAATTGTCATTTGTACATTCATTTTGTATCTTGAGACTTTGCCAAAGAACTTTATCAGTGTTAGGAGGTTTTGGACAGATTCTCTTGGGTTTTCAAGGTACACAATCATATCATCTGCAAAGAGAGATAACTTGACTTCCTCTTTTCCCATTTGGATACCCCTGATTGCCTTCTCGTCTCTGATTGCTCTAGCCAGGTTCCAATACTATGTTGAACAGGAGGGGTGAGAGTGGGCATCCTTGTCTTATTCCAGTTTTCAGGGGAAATGGTTCCAATTTTTGTCCATTTAGGAGTATGCTGGATGTGGGTTTCTCATAGATGGCTTTTACTATTTTGAGGTATGTTGCTCATATACCTAGCTGTTCGAGGGTTTTTATCAAGAAGTGGTGCTGGATTTTATCAAAAGCCTTTCTGCATCTAATGATATAATCATGTGGTTTTTGTTTTGACATCTATTGATGTATTTAATTACATTTATGATTTTATGAATGTTGAACCAGCCTTGCATCTCAGGTATGAAGACTACTTGGTCAGGATAGATGATTTTTGAGATGTATTGCTGAATCCGGTTTGCTAGGATCTTGTTGAGAATTTTAGCATCTATGTTCATCAAAGATATTGGCCTGTAGTTCTCTTCTTTGTG
>NW_007252292.1:152580-264049 GCF_000164805.1 Carlito syrichta | reverse complement strand
TGTTTTGATTTCATCATTGACCCAGGAGTTGTTTAGCATCATGCTGTTTAATATCCATGTTTTTGTGGGTTTTGGGGGAACCTTGTTGGTGTTAATGTTTTGTTGTTGTTGTTGTTGTTGTTTCTGTTGGTTTTTTTTTTTTTTTGAGTTGGAGTCTCACTCTGTTGCCCAGACTGGAGTGCAGTGGCCACTCCTGGCCACCGCAGCCTCGACCTGCTGGGCTCCGGCGATCCTTCCGCCTCAGCCTTCTAAGTAGCTGGAATTACAGGCATGCACTACCATGCCCAGCTGATTTTTTGTAAAGATGAGGTCTTGCTGCCCAGGCGGGTCTCGAACCCACGGGCTCTGGCAGTCCACTCACCTCAGCCTCCCAAAGGTGTGGGATTACAGGCTGAGCCACCGAGCCCAGCTAATGTTTATTTTTATTCCACTGTGGTCCGAGAAAGTGCATGGTAGAATTTTGGTCCTTTTAAATTTGCTTATGCTTGATTTATGGCCAATTATGTGGTTGATCTTAGAATACGTTCCATGTGGTGATGAGTAGAATGTGTATTCTTTGGTCTTTGGATGGAGTGTTCTGTAGGTATCAATTAAGTCCATTTCGTCCAGAGTTACATTGAGGTTCTGGATCTCCTTGCTGATTTTTTGTCCTGATGATCTGTCTAGCGTAGTGAGTGGGGTATTAAAGTCCCCAGTTATGATGATGTTAGAGTCAATATCTTTCTTTAGTTCCTAGAAGTTGCTTTATGAAAGTTGGCTCACCTATGCTGGGTGCATATATGTTTAGGATAGATATTTCTTGTTGATGGAGTGAACCTTTTATCATTATGTAGTGGCCCTCTGTATCTTTTTTAATTTTTGATAGCTTAAATGGTATTTGTCTGAGATTAGAATCACAACTCCTCCTTTCTTTTGTGTTCCATTCGCCTGAAAATTTGTTTCCCATTCTCTTACTCTGAGTCTGTGCATGTCTTTTCTAGTGAAATGGGTCTCTTGAAGCCAGTATATTGTTGCCTGGTGATATTTTATCCATTTTGCCATTCTATGTCTTTTCGGTGGTGCGTTTAGTCCATTCATATTCGGGCTAATTATTGAAATGTGAGAGTTCATCCCTATCATACAGTTCTTATAGAGTTGTTGTTCTTCCACTTGGATTTTTTTTGTCTTTCTTTTCATTTTGGGGTTGGTTCGTGTATATTTTATTTTTTTTCCTATACTCTTGTGAAGAACGTTGTTCTTTTTTCTTTTTCTTCTGTGTTTAGTACTTTCTTAAGTATTTCATGTAGAGGTGGTTTGGTGGCAGTATAAGTTCTTAAGGATTGAACATCTGGGGAAGATTTTAATTCTCCCTCACTGATGAAGCTTAGCTTTGCTGGTTAGGTTATTTTTGGTTGAAATTGTTTATCTTTTAGGACTTTGAAGATAGGGCTCCAAGCTGTCCTAGCCTGAAGGGCTTCTGTAGATAAATCTGCTGCTATTCTAATTGGTCTTCCATGGTAGGTCATCTGGCCTTTTTCTCTTGCTGCCTTTAGGATTTTTTCTTTTATGCCTACTTTGTTTAGGCAAATTATTATGTGTCTGGGAGTTGGTCTTCTCATTTGTTGTCTTGCAGGGGTTCTCTGAGTCTCTTGTGTTTGAATTTTTGCGTCACTGATTAGATAAGGGAAGTTTTTTTGAATGATCTCATGGAAAGTTTGTTCCAGTGTGGTCTCTGTCTCTCTTTCTGCCTCAGGAAGGCCACTTACTCTTAGGTTCAGTCTCTTGAAGTAATCGCTCATCTCTTGAAGGTTTTGTTCTGTCTTTTTGAGCTTATTTTCTGCATTGTGTGTGTGTGTGTGTGTGTGTGTGTGTGTGTGTAAGAGTTTGGGTTAGTTCTATATTTTGGTCATCAAGCTCTGAGATTCTTTCTTCTGCTTGGGTAATTCTGCTTTCCATGCTTATCAGTTTATTATTTATTTCATTCACAGTATTATTTATTACTATTATCTCAGATATTAGCTCCTTCTTAGCTTCTTCTTGTGTCTCCTCAGTTCTTTTTAATCTTTCCATTAAAGTCTTGATATCTAGGTTTGTAGTTTGAGACCCTTCATTCTGGGGGCTCTTCATTGTTTGCATTCCAAAGTCAGTTTTCTCAGTGTCTGCCTTCCCAGGGGTCTGGGAGAGACCCACACTCTACTTTTGGTTTTTCTTCATTTGTGTAGATTTTTGTCTCTCTCCCCCTTTCCCTCCCTTCTTTAATTCTGTTTTTGAGGAAAGGTGGGGTTGTTTTTGTTTCACTTCTGCAATATCCTGTTCTTCCTTATGAGGGTCTTCTGACTTTGTTTACTTTTGAGGTTGGAGTGGGCTGCGGACTGTACTTTTTACAGTTTTGAGGTTTAATTGAGGGGGAAGCTGTGGTTCAGAATGTATATGCTGATTCTAGCATCCACGAACAGGTTTATGAGCACACTGGAACCTATTTCCCTCTGCCTTACAATCTGTCCGTGCAACAGTATGTAGGCTTGGTCCCTAGATTAAAAAGGTGGGATAAAAGAGGAAAATAATGGAGGAAGGGGGGTCAATAGGAA
Organism: Carlito syrichta; assembly: GCF_000164805.1. Taxonomy (NCBI): domain Eukaryota; kingdom Metazoa; phylum Chordata; class Mammalia; order Primates; family Tarsiidae; genus Carlito; species Carlito syrichta. The sequence goes on along the minus strand of NW_007252292.1, from coordinate 261,482 downwards.
GTTAGAAAGAGAGAAGAGCGAGAGGGAAAACAGACATACATACCAACTATCAGGTGAGAAAGAGACACAAAGCCAGAGAGAGGTGAAAAAAGACAAGTAAGAAAATTCCCTAAAGAATACTGATAGCTACACAAAGACAGACCAATAAAATCATGAAACAGTGTAAGAAGGCAAACAACAAGTGATCAAAACAAACAGTCAAAATGATAAAATCATAAGTAAAAATAAGAGATCAGCCTAAAGTCACTTCAGCTCTGATCTCCGGCCTCTCCCCTTTGTTTTTCGTTGCAGGCAGCTAGATTTACTCACAGTTTGGGTTTGTTTTTGTTGTTTTTTTTTTGAGTGACAGTCTCACTCTGTCACTCAGACTGGAGTGGCCGCTCCCGGTCACCGCAGCCCTGCCCACTGGTCTGCAGCAATCCTTCCGCCTCAGCCCTCCAAGCAGCTGGGACTACAGGTGCTTTTTTTTTTTTTTTAGCCTGCTGCCTAGGAGTTACTTTTGTCTGATCCAGCATAGGGTGGGGCTTTGTCTCCTGTTTAGCGAGTTACCTTAGGAACCAAGGTGGGGGTTGTTGATAGGTGGGCGGGGCAACGGAAATCTCTGCCTGGAGAATGGTCAAGGCAGATTCACTTTCGCAGATCCATTTCTCTCCACTTGTCTGTGTCCCCAAGCTTGGGGTCATGCGCTGAGTGCCTCAGCCAGGGTGGGCCCAGAGCTTCAGAGCTTCAAAGCTCCAAAGGGCAGGCGGTGAGTGGTGAGAGTGGCCCTGGGCTCCCCACAGGGTACTTCAGCCAGGAATGCAACCATTGTCTCTGAGGGGTGGCTACCCAGAGCCTCCCTGAGTGACTGGCGGCTTGGTGCTGGGTGCTGGGGGAGAGACAATGTAGCCAGTGAGGGAGCTGAGACCCGAGATTCCCACACAGGCTGGAGTCATGTATGGTGGAACAGCAGCAGCAGGGGCCCACAATATCTGCCCTTGCGTGGGACCAAAGGTCCTTGGGCCTTGGACCAGCGTGGCTGGTGGTGGGCTGTCACAGAGGTCGCTGAGCTCCAAGATGGTGCCAAGTGGGGGTGGCCATGGTCCATGCTGGGTTGGGCAGCAGGTTTCAACTGGTGACATCCTCGCAGTTCGGCCTGCCTCATGGTGCTCTGGTTCCTTGAGGCACCACCACCAGGGTCTGCAGCTCCAGCACGGCTCCCAAAGGTACTCGGCCACCCTGCCGGAATTTTGCAGCACAGGTGAAGGCCCCTGCTCGCGGCTGCAGGCCACACCTCAGGCAAGCTGGTGGCACCGCCAGGGCTGCTCGGGGATGATCGCAAATGGATTTTTTAAAAAAGAAAGCAATACCCATCCTTCTGTTGTCTTCAGAAGGCCCAGCTCACACTCTATGGCACCTATAGTTTCCAGGTAAAGGGATATAGAAAGATGTACAACACAAATGGAAAACATAAAAGAACAGGGTGACTATTCTTATATCAGACATAAGAGACATTAAAACAAAAAAAGGCAATGAAGTGAATTGCATAATGATAAAGGGTTTAACTCAACAAGATGACTTAACTGTGCTAAATGTATATGCACTCAATATTGGAATACCCTGATTCATAAAGCAAGTACTGCTAGATCAAGAGACTTAGATATCCACATAATAATGGTGAAGACTTTAACACTGACTGAGACTACTAGACAGATCATCAAGGCAGAAAATTAACAAAGAAATTCTGAAATTAAACTCAACACTTGAACAACTGAATCCAACAACAACAGTATAATATACATTTATCTCATCTGCACGAGGAGCTTATTCCAAGATTGATCATATGCTCGATTATAAAGCTAATCTCAATAAATACCCCCAAATTGAAATGATACTAAGTACCTTCTGAGACCATGATGAAATAAAAATAGAAATCAATGCAAAGAGAAACTCTTAAAACCACACAGATACATGCAAACTAAATAACCTGCATCTGAGTGACTCTTAGATAAAATAAAGATAGAAATTTTAAAAATTCTTTAAAACAAATGAAAATGGAAACATAACACACCAAAATCTCTGGGGTGCTGCAAAGTAGTGTTAAGAGGAAAGTTTATAACACCAAATGCTCTCATCAGGAAGATAGAAAGATCACAAATAAATAACATAACATCTCTTTTAAGGAAACAGGAAAAAAAAAGAACAAACTAAACCCAAAGCTATCAAACAAAAAGAAATAATCAAAATCAAAGCAGAGCTAAATGAAACTGAGATTTTTTAAAAATACAAAGAATAGCCGGGCTCGGTGGCTCAGCCTGTAATCCCGCGCCTTTGGGAGGCTGAGGTGAGTGGATTGCCTGAGCCCGCGGGTTCGAGACCCGCCTGGGCAGCGAGACCTCATCTCTACAATAAATCAATAAATCAAAAAATCAGCCGGGCATGGTAGCGCATGCCTGTAATTCCGGCTACTCGGAAGGCTGAGGAGGAATGAGTCGCCTGAGCCCAGCAGGTCGAGGCTGCGGTGGCCGGGAGCGGCCACTGCACTCCAGTCTGGGCGACAGAGTGAGACTCACTCAAAAAAAAAAAAAAAAATACAAAGAATAAAAAAATGAAAAGTTAACTCTATGAAAGGAGAAAACAGACTGATAGAGAGCTGATGATATTAACTAAAGAGAGAAAGAGAGAGAGAGAACAAGAGCAAGAGAGGAAGAGACAGAGAGTGAGAAGAGAAGATGTAAGTAACCACAATCAGAAATGATAAATGTTATATTACAACCTATCCCATCTGACAGCAATATAAAAAATTCTTACAGACTACTATAAATATCTTTATGTGAGTCTAGAGAATATTGATAAATTCCTGGATATTCACAGTCTCCCAAGATTGAAACAAGGAGAAATTAGAAATTAAAACCCTGAACAGAACAATAATGAATCTTGAAATCAGTAAACAAGCACTAAAAAAACCTACCAACCAAATAGAAGCCTGAACCAGATGGATTTATAGCTGAATTCTACCAAATATACAGAAAAAGCTGGTACCAATTCTACTGAAAATATTCCCAAAAATTAAGGAGGAGGGATTTCTCTCTAATTCATTCTACAAAACCAATATCACTCTGATACCAAAAGCTGGCGAAGACACACACACACACACACACACACACACACACGCATGTACACACACACACACACACACACACACAGAGAGAGAGAGAAACTACAGGCTAGTATCCCTGAAATGAAAATAGATATCAAAATTCTCAGCAAAATAGCAGTAAACCACATCCAGCAGCTCATAAAGAATCTGCACTGTGATCAAGTAAGCTTTATTCCTGGGATATAAGTATGACATATCACACAAAAACCAATGAATGTGATCTATCACACAAATATAATGAGAAACAAAAGCCATATGATCTTCTCAAGAGATATAGAAAAGTAAAGTGATAAAGTTCAGGATTTCTACATGATAAAAACTCTAAATCAACTAAGAAGGATATTTCAAAATACAAAGAGCTATCTATGAAAAACCCACATCCAACATCATACTGAATGGGTAAATCTTGTAAGCATTCTTCTAAGAACTGTAAAACAAGGATGTGCACTCTCATTCCTTCAATTTAACACAGTATTAGAAGTTTTAGCTAGAGGAAACAGGCAAAAAAAATAAATGAAACACATTCAAATAGGAAAATAGGAAGTCAAATTATCTCTGTTCTCTGATGCTTGTATACCTAGAAAACTCAAAAGATGTCTCCAGAAGACTCCTAGACGTGATAAGCAACTTCAGTAAAATTTCAGGCTACAAAATCAAAGTGAAAAAATAGCAACATTTAAATACACCAACAATGTTCAAGTTGAAAAACAAATAAAATAAATACACATTTCTATTTTAAATAGCCATACACACAATAATAAAATTCCTGAGAATACATCTAACAAAGGAAGTTTAAAATCTCTACAACAAGAATAGTAAAATGCTCCTAAAATAATTCATAGTTACACAAACAAATGGAAAAACATTCCATATTCACAGATTGGAGGAATCTTTATTGGTAAAATGTCCATACTACCTAAAACAATTCACAGTTTCAATACAATCCCTATCAAATTAAGTGTCATTGCTCACGGAATTAGAAAAAGCCATTTCTAAAATTCATATGCAACCAACAAGGAGCCCAAATAGCCAATGCATTTCTTAAAAAAAGGACAGAAGCATCACAATACCTGACTTCAAACTTTATTACAAGGCTACAGTAACCAAAACAATGTGCTACTGGTATAAACATAGGCCAGTGAAAGAAAGTAGGAACCCAGAAATAAAGGTGTTCACCTACAACCAACTGATCTTTGACAAATTCTACAAAAATAATCATTGGAGAATAGACACTCTATTCAATATATAAAGGGTTCTGGGAAACTGGCTAACTAGATGCAGAAGAATGAAACTGGACCCTGAGCTCATACCACATACAAAAATTAATTCAAGATGGATTAAAGACATATATATATAAGACCTTAAGTTATAAATTTCTCAGAAGAAAAGCTAGGAAACACTCTGTTGGACATTAACCTAGGCAACAGGTTTATGTCCATGTCAAAACAAATGGGGCAAAAACAAAAATTGACAATTGGGACCTAAGTAAACAAAAGAGTTCTGCATAGAAAAAGAAAAAAAGAAAAGAAAAGAAAAGAAAAGAAAAGAAAGAAAGAAAGAAAGAAAGAAAGAAAGAAAGAAAGAAAGAAAGAAAGAAACTATTAACACAGAAAGTAGAAAATATTTGCAAACTAAGTACTAACATCCAGAATCTATAAGGAACTTAAATAAATTGACAGGAAAAATACAGATAACTCCATAAAAAAGTGGGTAAAGAGCATGAAAAGACACTCTCAAAGAATACATACAAGTGATCAACAAACATCTGAAAAAATGTTCAACATCCCTAAACAACAGAGAATTGCAAAAACAAAACCACAATGAGATCTTTTCACACCTGTCAGAATGGCTATCGTGAAAAAGTCAGTAAACAATAGATGTTGGTGAGATTGTGGAGATGTTGGTGAGATTATGCTCATACATTACTGGTGTAAACTTGTGAAGATCAGTTTAAAAACTTCTCCAATAACTGAAAACTGAATTATCATTCAACCCAGCAAATCCATTGCTGAATATATACCTAAAGTAACATAAATCATTCAACCAAAAAGACACCTGCAGTCATTTATTGCAAAACTATTCACAGTATCAAAGACATGGCAGCAACTTAGACACCCGTCAACAGAAGACTGAATTTTTTTAAAAATGTGATACATATGCACCATGGAATACTCTGCAGCCATAAGAAAAACAAAATTATGTCATTTGCAGCAACTTGAATGCGGCTGGAGACCATTATTCTAAGCAAATTAACACAGAAACAGAAAACCAAGTATTACATGTTCTGACTTATAAGTGGAAGTTAAACACTGGGTACATACACATAAAGATGAGAAAAACAGATGCTGCAGGCTCTTAAAGAAGAAAGAGTTTTAAAAAACTACCTGTAGGGTACTATGGTTACTATTTGGGTGCCCGGTTCAATAGAAGCCAAAATCTCATAATCATGTAATATACTCATGTAACAAAATTTCCGAGGTAACTCCTAAATTTAAAATAGAGTAAATAAAATTATACCCCAAAATGAAACCCTCAGAAGCAAAAGTTTTCCTCTGACCTTCTTCTGCCCTCCTGTCTCTGGCCCTCATGTCTGCTGAAACAGCCACAGAAACTAGAATTCCTCTTTCCTAAGGCAGATCATAGAAACCAGAACCGCTTTTTTCCCCCAAGTCAGTCACAAAACCTAAAAGTATTCCTCTAACTTTCCCTTCATCTTTCTTTGTAAAAATGTACCACTAAACGTTGAAACAAAACTTCTAAATGCACTAGTAGAAAAACACTGAAAGTTACAAAGCTCACAGGGCTTATGGAACACTAACACAGCAGTAGAAAAAAAAAACTAGGTAACAACCAACATGATGAATGGAATAGTACCTTCCATCTTATTATTAACCCTGAATATTATTAACCCTGAATGTAAGTGGTCTCAGTGAGCCACCTAAAAGATATAGATTGACAGAATGAATAGATAAACCCAATCCAAATATCTATTGTCTTCAATAGACCCACTTAACACACAACCACTTCTATACTCTAAAAAGGGGGGAGAAAGATAAATATTCCATGCATATGGAAATAGAAATTAAAAATGAGCAGAAGATGCCATTATTATATCAGATGAAACATTTTAAATTAACAACAGTAAAAAAAGACAAGGAAGGACATTATATATCAATAAATGTTTAAATCCAACAAGAATATATAACAATTTAAAAGATATATGTGACCAGTCTCAGTCTCAGCCTGTAATCCCAGCATTTTGGGAGGTCAACGTGTGTGATTTGCCTGAGCCCGAGTGTTTGAGACCAGCTCGGGGCAACTTGGAGAGATCTTGTCTCTACAATCAAAAAAAATTAGCCAGGCAAGGTAGCTCATGCCTGTAGTTTTGGCTACTTGAAAGACTGAGACTGAAGGCTAGCTGGAGCCCAGTGGGTTGATGCTGGGATGGCTGTGAGCATGCCACTGCACTCCAGTTTGGGCGACAGAGTAAGACTCCAACTCAAAAATAAATAACTAAACAAACAAATAAATAAAATATATATGCACTGAACACTAGCTTCCAGCTTTGTAAAACAAATTCTACCAGACCTAAGAAAAGAGATAGACAGCAATACAATAATAGTGGGAGACTTCAACGCTCCTCTGACAGCAATAGACAGATTGTCTAGGCAGAAAGTCAACAAGAAAACATTGGAGTTAAACTAGACCCTAGAGCAAATAAACCTAACAGATACATACAGAATATTGCCACCCTCCAAAAAACAGAAAATATATTTCTCTCATCAGCACTTGAAACATTCTCCAAGATAGACAATACGATAGGCCACAAATCACGTATCAATACATTTTAAAAACCTGAAATCATATCAAGCAACTTCTCAGAACACAGAGCAATAAAACTAGAAATGGACTCCAACTTGCAAAACCACAGAAAAACACAGAAGTAATATAAAATAATATGCTTCTGAATGATTTTTGGGTCAAGAGTGAAGTTTAGATGGAAATTTTCAAATTTCTTGAAATGACAACAACAACACAAGTTATTGAAAACTCTAGGGCACAACCAAAGCTGTACTCAGAGAACTATTTATGGTTCTCAAGACATATGTTAAAAATGCTGAAAGATCACATATTGACAAACAACATCACACCTCAATGAACTAGAAAAAGCATGAAAAAATATAACCAAAAGTTAGCAAAAGAAAAGAAATAACAATGATCAGAACAGGTCTAGATGAAAGTGAAACAAACAAACAAAAAAATTACAAAGAATCCGTAAAACAAATAGTTGTTTCTTTGAAAAGATAAACAAAATTGATAAACTACTAGTCAGATTAATTAAGAAACAAGGAAAATTCAAATTAGCTCAATTAGATATGGAAGTAGAAACATTACAACTGTTACTATAGAAACACAAAAGATCATCTGAGATTATGATCAACACCAACGTGCAATAAACCACACAGTCTAGAGAAAATCAGAAAGAAATGGAAACCCTGAATAGACTAATAGTAAGTAGTGAGATTGAATCAATAATTAAACATCTTTGAATAAAAAAAAAAGTCTGAGAACTAACGGATTCACTGTCAAATTCTACCAGACTCTCAAAGAAGAATTGGTACCAGTTCTACTGAAACTATTCTATAAGATTGAAAAATAAAATAGGGCAGGGGAATTCTCCCTAACTCATTCTACAAAGCCAGTTATTACCCTAATACCAAAGCCAGGAAAAGATACAACGAAAAAAGAAAACTACAGGTCAATATCCCTGATGAACACTGATGAAAAAAATCCATAAAAAATACTAGCAAACTGAATTCAACAGCACACTGAAGAAAATAATAATAATTCACCATGATCAAGTGGGTTTTATCCAAGTGATGCAAACATTGTTCAACATATACATGACAATAAACATGATCCAGGACACAAACAGATTTTTTTTTTTAATTATATGATCACTTCAATAGATGCAGAAAAAGCATTAAATAAAAACCAACATCCCTTCATAATAAAAACTCTCAGCAAAATAGCCATAGAAGGAACATTCATCAAAATAAAAGCTTTATATGACAAAGCTACAGACAATGTCATGCTAAACAGGGAAAGCTGAATGAATTTCCCGACAGAACTATAACAAGGCAATGATACCCACTTTCACTACTCTTATTCAACATAGTATTGTAAAGTCCCAGCCACAGCCATTAGTCAAGAGAAAGAAATAAAGAGTATCCTAATTGGAAGAAATCAAACTACTCTGTGTGCTGACAATATGATCTTATCATATAGAAAGCCCTAAAGACTCTTTCAAAAGACTTCTGAACTTGATAAATGAATTCAGTAAAGCCTCAGAATACATAATCAACACAAACAAATCAGTAGCACTGCTATACACCAGTGGTGGTCAGGCTGAAAATCAAACCAATCATGCAATTCTATTTACAATGGCAGCCAAAAAGCTAAAATTCCTAGTAATATATGTAACTCAGGAGGTGGAGGATCTCTACAAGGAAAACTATGATGAAAGAAATTGTAGTGGACAAACAAATGGGAAAAGATCCCATTCTCATGGATTGGAAAAATCAACATTATTAAAATGACCATATCACCCCAAACAACCTGCAGATACAAACCAATCCCTATCAAACTTCTAACATTATTTTTCTCCAAATTAGAAAAAGTAATCCTAAAATTTATTGGAATCAAAAGAGTTAGAATAGATAAAGCAATCCTAGGCCAAAAGAGAAAAAGTTGGAGGCATCACATTATTTTATTCAAATTATACTCAAGGCTATAATAACCAAAACAACATAGTACTGGTTCAAGAGCAGACACATGGTGCAATGGAGCAAAACAGAGAATCCAGAAATAAACCCAAATACCTACACCAACTGATTTTTGACAAAGAAGATAAAAACATACACTGGGGAAAGATACTCTATTCAATAAGCAGTGTTGTAAAAATTGATAACTACATGCAGCAAAATGAAACTTGATCCCTATCTCTCACCATATACAAAAATTAACTCAAGATGGATTAAAGACTTAAATGTCAGACATAAACCATAAAAATCCTGGGAGAAAATCGAGGAAAAAGCCAGGCATGGTGACTCAAGCCTATAATCCCAGCATTTTGGGAGGTCAAAGCAAGAGAATTGCCTGAGCTCAGGGGTTCAAGACCAGCCAGGGCAACTTGGTGAAAATTCATCTATACAATAAATTTTTTAAAATAATAAAAAATAAGCCAGGCGTGTTAACACACACCTGTAGTTCCAACTACTCGGAAGACTGAGGCAGAAGGACCACCTGAGCCCAGCAGGTTGCGACTACAGTGGCTGTGAGCATGCCACTGCACTCCAGTCTGGGCAACAGAACAAGACTCCAATTCAAAAAAAGAAAAGAAAAGAAAAGAAAATTTAGGAACAACATTTTCTGGATTTTGGCCTAGGCAAATATTTTATGGCTAAAATCCCCAAAAGCAAATGCAGCAAAAACAACAATAAATAAGTAGGACATAATTAAACTAAAAGCTTTTGCATGGCAAAAGAAATAATCATAGAGTAATAGGGAGCCTACAGATTGGAAGAAGATATTTGCAAACTATCCATCTGAGAATGGACTAATTCCCTTCCAAATATCCAGAACTCAAACAAGTTATCAAGAAAAAAAGCAAACATACCCATTAAGAAATGGGCAAATGACATGAACAGACATGTCTCACAAGAAGATTTACAAATGGCCAAAAAATATGAAAAAATGCTCACTATCACTGATCATTAGGGAAATGCTACAATGGCTAATATTGAAAATATTCACAATGGTGACACTGCTAATCAGTGTAAATGTCACAATAATTTTAAATAACTATTTGGAATTTTCTTACACAATTATACATGCTTCCACACTATAACGAAACAATTCTACTTCAAGGTCTTTAAACAGGTGTCCACAAAAAATTATATTTGCAGATAATATTTATAGCAGCATTGTGTATATTTTGATAATAAACCAAATATCTATCAATAGACTAATAGATAAATGCATTGTAGTTTGTTCATACAATAGATGCTTATTAATAATAAGTTGTAATAATGTACAGATGCATTCAACATGATCAATCTCTAAAATTTTATATTGTGAAAAAAGAAACCAAGCACAAAAAAATACAATCTCTATGATTCCATTAGGCATAAAATAAGCAGAGACTAGAGTGCTAAAATAATAATGATATCAGAAAGTGCTACCTTCACAGTGTAGGCACATTTATTGATAAGGAATATAAGGGGACTTTGTGCAGTGATAGATTATGTTCTATATACTGATTCAGGTGGTTTTTACATGTGGATATACAATTGAAAGCAATCATCAAAGTGGACACTAAATAAATTATGTATATAAATTATATCTCAACACTTTAAAAAACTCTATATCAAATGAAAATAGCTATATTGATTTTTTGCTTGCTTTTTGGATAAATTTCAAATGCCCTTAAATACATACAAGGTTATCTATAATTTATGGGTTTTATTTAGTCTTCTTTCTCACCAGTATCTCCACTTGCTTATGCTTTATATCCTTCAGTGATACTGAACGATCACATATAAAATTCCCCAATATGGTATTCATCTCAAACCTTCATATCATTTGCACAGGATGCTTTCATCATCTGAATTTTCTCTCATCTGTAACTTTTGGATAAGTTTTATTTATATCTCAGAAATCAGCAGATTTCATTGTCTGAGAAACCTTCCCAAAACTTGCGAAGTCATTTTATATACCCCTACTGTGTGATATTGTAAGACACTGTTAATTTCCTTTATAGTCTTGTTTGTTGTTTTGTAGTTATCCATTTTACAGCCTAAAAAAGGAGTCTAGTTTAAGTAGTGGAAAAAAAATTAATTTATCACTTTCAAATATTTGTTGTATCTCTAGAAAATACCAGTATTTCTATAGAAACCTTACAAAACTTATTTTTAATTATATGAATTGCTTGCAACTTGTTTATAGGCAAATAATGATGGCAATGTTGTTGTGGATGATGATGATATAGCGAATACTCGAAGATACTGAGGGATTGCACCACACCCTGACCTACATATTTTAAACTTAATTTGATCCACACAGCAACCTAGGCAGTAGTGAGTATTACTACACCCATTCTACAGATTAGGAAACTGAGACCAAGAACTTACCATGTACAAATACTAGAAATGAATCATTTAAACAAAGCCAGTTTTTTATGGAAAATTTAAATAAATCCAGACTGAAATATCTCAAATTATAAATTAGTTAATCTGATTCAACTTTCAAAAGAGAGATAATAGACAAAGTATAAATTTTTGATTTTCTTCATATATTGCAAAGTAAATGAATAATCAGTCTGTTAGCTTCCATTTTAAGCAGTTTGATGAATAGCCATCTAATGGGCCTCACTAGTTAATTAAAGGAATTCATAACTCCAGCTTTACCAGTACATGTTCTATTGTGCATAGCATCAATAAATATAGTCATTACCACAATGTGATGGCATGCCAAGTTTATTTGAAAACATGTTTGTCAACAAAAAAGACAGAAAGATAATATATGAAAAACTATTCAGAATTTCCTGCCAGCAGCCATCAATGTAGAAATCAAAACAGCAGCTTTCACCACCAAAATATTCCAGTAATATACTTAATGTTGCTGATGTCAACATGCTATTTGCCATTTCCTAAAGCAATTTCTCTTCTGAAACTTGTATGGTCAGAAACACAACTCATAGTAAACTTTTGTTTTAAAATATAAGCACACTCAATTATGTCTTTTTTGGGGTCAAATCTGTATATCTCAATTTAAGCAAAATTATTGTTTATATGTAACTTAGGGTTCAAAACATGTCTTACTCTCCAAGACACCTTAACTAACTTTATTCTGTATTCCACTCATATTTACTAATTCAGTAGATATTTATTAAATTATTTTAATGATTTATGGTTAGGGCACCAAACATGAACAGGAGCTATCTCATAAAGTACATATACAATGAAACTGTTAAATAAAAAGTATTTACTAAATAAATAGTCCTCAAATAGGAAAAAAAAATGGAGTTCAAAGGAGAAATAACTGTTTAGTGGACAGAGTAAATAGGGTCAAAGAAATATGGAGAGGGTCTCTTATTTACCTTTGGAAAGTTAACTAACACAAAATTTGTGCTTCGAATATTGGTCTTCCATGATAATTGATACCCTTCACTGTAAAACATTTGTTTTAAAAATATTTATAATTTTCTTTTGGATAGAGGAACTAAAAATACTGAGAAGAATGCACTCATTTGAAGGTATCTTCAGCAAGTCAAATAATACATAGTAGATTATCCTGGAAGATCTCTAGTTTGCCTTATATATGTGTATTACTTAGAAAATATTTAAAACTCAACCTGCAATTGGATAGGAAAAAGCATCAGTTGGCTCTCAATTCCAATATAGTATCACTCTGAATGTTTCCTTTCTTGGTTTCTAAATTTAATTTATCCTCAGTTGATATTTGAATCCAACATCACAGGCTAAATATGCTACATTTTTTTCAGAAGTGTATTTATCACATAAAACTATAGTGTATATATACTCTTAACTATAGTTAGTTTATTTTTTAATTTTAATTTTATTTTAGAATCAGAGAGTATATGTGAAGATCTGTTATGACTACACTTAGATACCAAAATCCTTCACCATGAATGTAAAAGGGATTTTAAAATAAGGTGGTGGGGCTATAAACTAGTATAACCTCTGTGGAAAGTAGTGTGGCAACTACTAAAAGATATTAAAATCGACTTTCCATATGACCCAACAATCCCTCTTCTAGGAATATACCTGAAGGAACTCAAATCACTCTATAAAAAAGATACCTGCACACACATGTTTATTGCAGTAATCAAAGTAGCAAAGTCATGGAAATAACTGTGCTGCCCATCAAAAGTGGACTGGATTAAAAAAAAAAGTGGTACATATACATGATAGAATATTACACAGCCATAAACAAGGACAAAATTATGAACTTCGCAGCAACTTGGATGGATTTAGAGTCTATAATACTCAGTGATCCATCACAGAAAAAAAGATCTGAGTACCACATGTACTAATGCATGAGCAGATCCTGAACATTTATCATATTGCTATATAAGAAAGGGATTGGCAGTAGTGGAACACTGCCAGAGGAGGGAGGTCACATAACATCAATAAGGGTACCTAATCTCAAACCAGGTGAAGTGGGGACCAAAGGAAAGTCAAACTTTACCTGTACAATGACCACTTATTTACCTGACCCTGAATTGTATCCCACTTCTTTAAAAGAAAAACAAAAGGGCATGTCTAATTTATTTTTTTTATTCTCCAGAGGAAAAAACAATAAAACACAGTGCTGCCTCCAGGTATGCACCCAATTGTGTTTTCTGAGTTTAAAAGTACTGTTACAAGAAAATCAGAGAAAGAATGTTTCTCTTTATACTAATTTAAAGTATTATGTCTTAAATTTTGTGAAAAAAACAATAAATTACTGTATTATCAACAAACTAGTTTTTTTTTAATGTTGAAGTCTTTTTTTTTTTTTTTAAAGCATTATTCTTACACCATCATTGTTTGTTCCTTCTTTGTGCTGTGTACATTCTGCTAAAGCCATTAGGTACTTCCATTCCTCAAAAATATTCGAATCATCCTTTGTCATTTAGACATGAATGAAATTAAATGGAAAATTAAGGAATATTTTCTGCCTTACTTACACCATTTTTTTCCTTAAAAGATTCAAGACATGTAATATGTAAGCATTAACTCAGTTTCTATAGCACACTTTCAGTGGTCCTACTTAAGTGTATGTAGAGTCTCAGCAGGTGATACTTTTTCGTCTCATAGCCTTGATCCACTAGATTTGTAATCCTGAGTTCATGGTCTTTCAGGAAAAGTTTGATAGCTTAAAGAATTATGTTACTATTTTCTATAGCACCAGTTTTTATCAATAAGAACTATATTTTTCAATAACCTCCTCTTGAGAGCTTTGCACCTGACTACCCTTTGGGGGATAATATTTTTCTTACTGCTTATAAGGCATTGCAAGATTCAAAGGGTTTTCATACTTTCCAATTAAAAATCAAAACCAGCTTTCTTTTAGAATTGGTGATGTTGTCCTAAGGGAAGTGTGTGTTGTCTTTAAATTCAAGCATCTTAAAATGCATAGAGAGTCATTCATGAAAACTACGTGAAGCTCTATACTATGAGCACTGTCATAATTCCAGCTGTGTTGCTTTTTTCTTTCAAATCAGTTAAATATAGCTTTTGTCTTTGTATTGTTGACTTTTTGAGTCTTCCATGACTGTAATTTGGTGTTTCAGATAAGCTTTTAATGTGCTTAATTTAGTTAGTAATCTAAATTTGTGTTGGATTTTTCAATAACAATGAAATCATGGGGATCATCAAACACAGCTCTACTTATCCTCCATCTAAGAGGTTTAAAGAAATTGCTTGAAAATTAATATCAAGGTTAATAACTATGATGCAACCATAAATACATTATCTATTAATGCAATGACAACCTTTCGCTGTATCTGTGATTGCCTGTGACTTATATAGTCATATATTCAAAGTACAAGTAGCTATTTCAGAATCAAAATCTGAGAATTGTGTGTCTGGAATTCCTCACTTATTTTTAGCTAAAATTAGGCAGTACTGCAGTTGTTTCATTTTTTTGTTTGATATTCACACATGCATTAATTTTTTGTGCACTATTAGATAGTTTTACATGCATATATTTTTAAACTGTTTAAAGAATTCTACTGTAACAAAGTTTCTCCCTTTACAATTATTTTGCATTTCAAGATAAATATGGCATGGCTGTAAATTTTTGTTAAGTCTAGATGTATTTTTGTAACATTTTACTTTTGCAAATATTTAAATAGTGTTATTTTTCCACAATCATATAACTGTGGCCTGTTTCATAAAATTGTATTTATTAAGACTACTTAGCTTTGTAGGGCACTTTATCACAATGGTAGGAAGTACAGTCTTCAGTCAAGTAAATTGTTCAAATTTTGGCCCTGGCTCTTCCTGTTGAATGTGTCTTAATCTCTAATCCTGAGAATTCTTTATTAATAAAGCTTGAATGTTTGGATAATATACTTATATAGTATTAAATGGGCATATATTGTTGCTATATTACAGTAGGAAAGATCATGATCTTAGATTTCTTAAATGCATGATCTTGGACTTATATTTGCTGAACTTTAGTTTTCTCATCTGTAACACAGGCAAATAAATGTCCATCTTGCAGTGTTTTACAGAAAATGGGAGGAAAACAAGTAGCAGAAATAGCAGAGCATAGTAGATGTTCAAGAGGAGACAGCTATTTTCATAAAATAGTACTTGTATGCTTTTCTTTAATATTAGTAAATTTTGAACTCCAGAAACTCAGAGCCTCTCATCCACTCCATATAGGAAGTAATCATAACTCCTTGTGTTCTTAGTTTTATGTTTTTCGTTAGCCTGCAAACTTCCTGAGGATCATATTCCAGAATTTCTCATGTCTAGCACAGAATTTGATTATAGTAGGAGATCAGTAGACTTTTTATGTACTGATTGATTTAACCCCAATACAGCTAATTTAACTTTTAAATGTTTTTCTTTGATTTTAGGAATATACAATTATCTCACAGCCCCTGAAGACCATCCTCAGGCACAATTCCCAACCTTAAACTGGTGCGGGTCGTGACCTATAGAGAAATGGTCACATAGCAGGAGTTGAGTGAAGCTTACTCGTTAGTCAGATCAGCAGCTGCGTGATTTTCTCATGGGAGCCAGAACCCTATTGCGAACTGTGCATTGAGGAATCTAGGTTATTGCTCCTTATGAGAATCTAACGCCTGATGATTCTCGCCCCCCTCACCCCGCCCTGCCCTGTCCGTTTGTGGAATAATTGTCTTCAGTGAAACCAATGCCTGATGACAAAAAGGTTGGGAACTGCTATGCTGCAAGGACTCACGGGACCAGAAAAACGGTTATGTGTACATAGGGTTATGGTGTATTACAAGGAAAGAATAAGGATTAAAATCAGCAAAGGAAAAAGACACATGGGGAAATGGCTAGAAAAACCAGGCACAAATCTTCAGTGACATTCCCCTCCAGCAAAATCACATGGAAGCACATTTCATTCTCTTAGCGAGGATATGTGAAAATATGTGTGAAGGGTGACGTGTTGCCACAAAAAATCTCCCAAGACTTGGTGTGCAGTGATTCAATGCTTACATTGTTGACCTCAGCTACTCTGACTTTTGTCTTCTCTTACCTCCCTAGCTCTCCACTTCCATCCTCTCACTCCTACATTCCCTCCCTTCCACTACCCCCTCACTCTGAGGAAAAACAGATGTTCATCATAAATCATATTGTTAGGATAAACTTATCTGGTCAAACTGGTAGAGCATGGAACAATGCCTCAGGCATAAAACACAATTATCATAAACAGTGTGGCCTAAAGCCTCAGTTTTAGAAACCACACTTCTCAGGCAGAGTGTGCCAGGGCTGACGTTGCCTACCAGGAGATTACCAAAGGCCAGTCCTAAAGACAAGTGTGTCTTCATAATGCGCAACTTGAGCAACCCAGGACTGCTGAGTTAATTCTTTCTTGCCCAGTAATACATTCATGCAAAGGAAATTTTAAAATGTATAGGGGAAAATATTGAAAATTTTTTCTCCCACTGTTTTCTCGTCTACCCATTTCACAGAATTAAGAAAAAAATAATCTTAGTTTCGCATACATTTTTTTCAGAAGTATATGTATCTTTCTTCCCCTGTTATGTACTATTCTATACACTGTTCAATACCTTATTTTAATTAACAATAAATCTGAGCTTTTCGTCATTAGACGTGAGTAAGCAACGTCATAATTTTATGACTACATAATTTTTCATTGAGTGACTAAACCATAATTGATTTGACTCATCCTGTATTTATATAATTTCCAATAATTTGCTTTAGCAACAATGATTCCATGACTAATCTTGTACATATGACATTTTGAAAGCATGGAACATTATAAAATTTCAACATTTTGAAATTTTTACAAGTAAAATTTCTGCATCCATTTTAAAAGATATTTCCAAATGAACTTTCATTAGAGTTTTTCTCATTTACACTCAATCAGGATGTGATTATGATGACATTAAGTCAAAGGTTACGAATACAGATTAATTATAATTTTCAAATACCAGCAACATTGCAAAGTAAAAATATGAAACATCACATTTCAAACTGAAAAAAAAAAATCTTACTGAGAACAATTTTATATAGTAATAAATATAATATTAATATAAGTAGAGGTGAATTAAGGGTCAGCATTTTGACCTTTTTTGTTTTGTTCCTTGGGTTGAATTCTGTAAATTTTCCTGTTTCGGAAAATGAGAACACTATTGTAGATGACTTTGTAATTGAGTTTCCAAATCTTGATCTCCCACTTGCATGAGATGTGAGTAAATAAATACAGTAATAGTTGGATTCAGGTCAGATAACTAGATGTAATAGAGTAAATTATAATGAACTATAGATATGACCATTAATGTAATTGTTGGCATTATTGAGACCACAGCTTCATGAAATTGTATCATTTTCTGTAGAGTCTTTGCCTAGAAAGAGAAGAGTTTTCTCTGAATAAAGCTTGCAAAAAAATCAGTTTTAAATATAGCATAATCAAATTTCCAGCTAATTTTAGAGTGTGAGGAAAATATTTCAGGAAGATAAGCTCATACTGTCTTCATTTTGATGACATCCTCGGCCATTTTGTGTGATCCTATGGTTTTTGTAATGGCAGTGGATTCTTTTTTTTTCCTTGTCATTGTCATTTCTGACACAAGAACAAGACATCAGCATTTTAATATCGTGTATATATTTTCAGTGATTCAGGCTAAGCTAAATTGCCAGCAGGCTACATTATTGTAATTCTCTCTTTGCAAGTCTCACAGCTGCAAGGTTCTTGTTCATGACAAGTTTCATGAACATATTTCTTCTTGTTGAATCTTCTGGAACAGCTGGCTACCTATGGCATATATTATGAATCCTAAAAGAAATCATATATGGGCTTTTACTGTTTGAGATTTTCCCACTGATGATTTGTATATATCAAGTATTTTGCCCTTTTCTTAGACTCAGCTCTTTGAATTCTAGAGAACTTATCAATAGTAGTGTCTTAGTTTTTTATTTACTTCTATTGGATAAAAAAAAAGAAAGGTAATATTGTCAAAGCAAGTTTAAAATCAAATTATGTTGATTCTTTACATTTTTATCATAAGCAATTGGGTCATCTCTGTCTCCCAAAGTGCTGGGATTACAGGCACCAAAAAAAAAAAAAAAAAAAGCATTTGGGAAGATTTTATTGTTGCAAGTTGCAGAGAGCTGAATGCTATTATTTTTTTTATTTATTTATTATATTATTTATTACCATTTTGCTACTATTTTTCCAAGTTACTTACTATTGTTAATAGTACTGTATAACTTGGAATACTTGCTTTGAGCCTTACATACTAACTTACTTTTCTCTTTCTTTATTTACTTTTTCGAATTTTACTTTTTTGAATTTTAATAGTTACACATATTTATGTAATATTACATATAGTAATCAGATCAGGGTAATTTGCATATTCATCATCTAAAACATTTATCAGTTCTTTGTGTTTGGAACATTCAATATCCTCCTAGCTGCTTGAAACTATAAAATATGTAATTGTTATCTAGAATTTTCCTACAGTCGTATAGAATACTACAATTTATTCCTCCTATTTAGATATAATTTTGTATCCTTTAAAAAAAATCGCTATCTTTACCTTTCCCCTACTCTTCCCAGGCTCTAGTAACCACTGTTCTTTTTACTTCTAGGCGATCAACTTTTTTTTAGCTTTCACATATTAACAAAAACAAGCAGTGTTTAACTTTCTATTCCTGGCTTATTTCATTTAATATAATATCCTAGTTCCATCCATACTGTCACAAATGTCAAGATTCCATTCCTTCTTGATGACTAAGTAGTATTCCATATATATACACACATTTTAATTTTATATATTTTTTAATTTAAAATGTATTTTATAGTTGTGGGTTACATGTGTGAATTTGCTACATAAGTAAACTGTGTAAAGGTGAAATTTGGGTTTCTAGTGAGCCCTCTCTCCTGGTAGTGGATATGATGCCCAATAAGTGATTGTGAGTCCTTTACCCCCCTCCCTCCCTCCTTCCCTTCTTTAGCATTGCTCAGCATTTGTTGTTCTTGCCTTTGTGTTTTTGTGGCCAATTTTAGGGCCCACTTATGAGTGAGAACAGGCAGTATTCAGTTTTTTGTTTATGTGATTGTTCACTTAGAATGATGGTCTCCATCTGCATCCATGTTGCTGCAAAGGATATGATTTTGTTCTTCTTTATAGCTGCACAGTATTCCATCATGTTTACTACATTTATTTAATCAGTCCACTTTCAATGGGCACCTGAGTTGGTTCCATATTTTGCTATTGTGAATAGTGCTGCAAAAAACATACACATGCAGATGTCTTTTGGTAGAGCAATTTATGTTCTTCTGGGTATATTCCCAAAAGTGGGATTTCTGAGTCATATGGTAGCCCATGTTTAATTCTTTGAGAAGATGCAGCACTGCTTTCCACAGAGGTTGAACCAGTTTACATTCCCATAAACTGTGTAGAACACCTGCTGTTTTTTTTACTTTTTAATGATAGCCATTCTGACTGGTGTGAGATGTTATCTTATTGTAGTTTTGATTTGCATTTCTCTGATGATTAGTGAAGTTAAGCACTTTATTCATGTGTTTGTTGACTCCCTGTATGTCTTCCTTTGACAGAGGTGTCTGTTCATGCCCTTTGCCCACTTTTTAAGAGGTTATTTATGTATGTATGTATTTATTTCCATTCGAGTTCCTTATAGATCCTGCATGTTAGACCTTTTTCAGATGTATAGCTTGCAAATATTTTTCCCATTCTGTGGTTTGTTTCTTTACTCTCTTGTTGGCTCCTTTTGCTATGTCAAAACTTTTTAATTTGAAAAGATCCCACCTGTCAATTTTAGACTTTGTTGCATTTGCTTTTGAGGACTTGGCCATTAATTAATTGCCTCAGCTGATGTCCAGGAAGGTGTTGCCTAAGTTTTATTCTAAGATTCTTATATGAATTTCGGTGTTTTTTTGTTTTATTGTTTTTGGTTCTTCTGTGAAAAATGTTGTTGGTAATTTGACAGGGAATGTGTTGAATCTATATATTGCCTTGAGTATAATGGACATCTTGAAGGTAATTGATTTTTCCAATCCAAGAGCATGAGATGTTCTTTCGTTTGTATCATCTTTGATTTCTTTGAGCAGCATTTTGTAGATTTAATTGTAAAAATCATTCATCTCTTTGGTTAGATGGATGGGAGGAATTTTATTTTATTTTATTTTATTTTATTTTTGTGTGAGTAGTTACTGTAAATGTGATTGTGTTTTTTATTTGGTTCTCAGCCTCCTTGTTTTTGGTGTATAAAAATGCAGCTTTTTTGAACATTGATTTTGTATCCTGAGACTATATCAAAGTTGTTTATCAGTACAGAAAGGTTTTTGACAGAATCTGTAGGGTTTTCTAGATATTTTCATACCATCGGCAAAGAAGGGTAATCTAACTATTTTCCTGTTTAGATATCCCTAATTTCTTTCTCTTTCCTGATTGCTATGGCTAGAACTTTCAGTACTGTGTTAAATAGGAGGAGTGAGAGTGGGCATCCTTATTTTTTTCCAATTCTTAGGGGCAATGCATTCAGCTCTGCCCATTAAGTGTGATGTCAACCACAGTTTTGTAACAGATGGCTCTTCTTACTTTGAAGAATGTTTCTGAGAAAACTAGATCTTTGAGGATTTTTTGTCAAGAAAGGATATTGAATTGTATCTCATTTTTTTCTGTGTTAATTGAGATAATCATGTTTTTGGCTTTACACCTGTTTATGTGGTGGGTTAAATTTATTGATTTGCATATGTTGATCCAGACTTGGCTCCCAGGAATGGAGCCCTCTTGGTCATGATGGATAATCCTTGAAATGTGCTATCAGATGCAATTTGCTAGAATCTTGTTGAGAAACTTTGTATCTATGTTCATCAGGGAAATTGACCTGAAGCTTTATTTCCTTTTTGGGTCTTTGTCATTTGGGGTTACTAGGATGAAATTGTCTTCATAAAATGATCTAGGAGAATTTCTTCCTTCTTGATTGCTTGGATACTTTCAGTAGATTGGTATAAGCTCTTCCTTGTATGTCTTGAATAATTCAACTGAGAAACCACCTGGTCCAGGGTTTTCTTTGGCAGGAAGATTTCCTATTATCTAGTCAATTTCTTATATTGTTATTGATCTGTTTATGGTTTTAATTTCTTCCTATTTCAATCTAGGGAAGTTTTTGTGATGCCAGGAATGCCTGTATTTCTTCTAGATTTTCTCATTTACATGCATATGGGTATTTGTAGTAATTTCTGATAATCTTTTGTGTTTCTTCAGGGTCAGGTTTTTTGTTTGTTTGTTTGTTTGTTTGTTTGTTTTAGTCAATCTGGCCAGGGGTATGTCAATCTTATTTATCCTTTAAAAGAACAAGCTATTCATCTCATTGATATTTTGAATGGTTCTTTGAGTCTCTATTTCATTTAACTGTGACTTTATTTCAGTGATTTCTATTTTTCTACTAATTCTGGGATTGGATTGCTCTTGTCTTTCTAGCTGCCTTAGGTGTGATGTTAGACTTTTTACTTGAGATTTTTCTATTTTCTTGACATGTGCATCCAGTGGTATAAAGGTCTCTCTTGGCACTATTTCCATGGTATCCCAGAGGCTTTGGTGTGCTGTATCTTTGTTTTCATTTGTTTCTAGAAGTCTCTTTATTTCTGCCTTGATTTCTGTTTTAACCCAAAAATCATTCAGAAGTATGTTGTCTACTCTCCATGTATCTGTGTGTCTTGAAGGCTTTCTGTAGGTGATGCTATTTTTATTCCACTGTGGTCTGAGAAGATGTTTGGTATATTTTCTATCTTTTGGAATTTATTCCCACTTGATTTATGTTAAAGCATGTGGTTGATCTTGGAGTATATTTTATGTGCTAGTGAGAAGAATGTACATTCTGTGGCTGTTGGATGAAATGATTTTTAGATGTCCATTAGGTCCAATTAGTGGATTACAGTTCTATCTTTTTCTTTTAGTTTTTTGCCTTGATGATCTGTCTAAGGCTGTTGGTATGGTATTAAAGTCTCCAACTATAATTTATGTCCTCTTTTAGTTAATTAACAATTGCTTTATAAATCTGGGTGTTCCTATGTTGGGTGTATATACATTCAAGATTGATATTTCCTGCTGATGTGCTGGTAGAATGAGTCATAATTATGTGGTGCAGTTTTAAACTGTTATTGGTTTAAAGTCTGTTTTGTCTGATATAAGTATAGCTCTTCTTGCTTTTTTTGTTTTCTCTTTGCCTAGAAAATCTGTCTCCATCTGTTTACAATGAGCCTATTGGTGTCATTTGCAGTGAGATGGGTTTCCTGAAGGCAGCAAAAAGATGCATCATGCTTCTTTATCCAATTTCCCACTCTTTGAGTGACACATTCAGTCAATTCACAGGTAAGCTAATTATTATTATTATTATTTTTTGAGTTGGAGTCTCATTCTGTCACCCAGACTGGAGTGCAGTGGCCACTCCTGGCCACCGCATCGACCTGTTGGGCTCCGGCGATCCTTCCGCCTCAGCCTTCCGAATAGCTGGAACTACAGGCATGTGCTACGATGCCCGGCTAATTTTTTGATTTATTGTAGAGATGAGGTCTCACCAAGACCAGGAGAGATGAACCCACGGGCTCAGGCAATCCACTCACCTCAGCCTCCCAAAGTGCAGGAGCCACTGAGCCTGGCAGGTAAGCTAATTATTATGTGGGGATTTGATTCTGTCAAAGTGCTATTAAGAGGCTGTTTTGCTTTTTAGATTTTGTGTTTGATTTGTATGGCCTTTAAATATAGTGCTTTCCTATGCTTTTGTGATGTGTGGAAATGATCTTTCATTTCTGTGTTTAGTACTTTCTCAATCATCTCTAGAATGTTCGGTCTGAAGGTCACATATTGTCTTAGGGATTGGAAGTCTGGGAAGAATTTTAATTATTCATCATTAATGAAGCTTGGCTTGGTGGAGTAGAAACTTCTTGGCTGGAATTATTTTTCTTTATGAATGTTAAAGATAAGACCCTAGTCCTTTCTGACTTGCAGGTGTCTGCTGACGAGGCATCTGCAATTCTGTTGGATCTTCTTTGGTAGATGATCTGTCCCTTCTCTGTAGCTGCCTTTAGTATTTTTCATTTCATGTTTACCATGGTGAGATGAATATTTATATGTCTTCTCATATAATACCTCACAGAACTTCTCTAAATCTCTTGTATTTGCATGGCTGTCTTTATAGTAGCTCAGGGGTAATTTTAGAAGAAATTTTGGATGAAATCTTAGAAGGTTTGTTCCAGGGTAATCTCAGTTTCCCCTTCTCTCTCAAGGATGTCAGTCAACCACAGATTTGGTCTCTTTACATAATCTCAAGACTCTCATAGGGTTTTTCTCTTTCTTCTTAGGTCTTTTCTCCTTGTTTTTCTTGTACTGAGTTCATTAGTTCAGTCCTCAAGTTCTGCAATTCTTTCCCCTGCCTGATCAATTTTGCTGTAAGGCTTGCTATTGTGTTTTCACATTTCAGGAGAGGATTATTTTTCATTTCCAGAAGTTCAGTTTGATCCTTTCTTATAATGGCCAGTTTAGAATTCACTTTCTTCACTGCTTTCCTGACCTGGATGATTTATGTGTTCATTTTCTTGTCAATCTTGCTGGGCATCTTTGCTATCCATAGTCTGAATTCTATGTCTGTCATCAGGGACAGGTCATTCTGAATGGATTCCATTGCCTGAGGTCTGGGAACCCCTTTTGTGAGTGCTGACTCATTTAGGGGGAATTGCTGGTGTTTTCCTGCTGTGTGTTCTTCATCTGTGAAGTCAGACTCTTTTTTTGCTTTGTTTTACTTTGTTTTGTTTTTTTAAGATGGAGTTGCTACTGTTGGGGTGGCAGTCCACGTTGCCTATTTATTTTTTATTGTCTGGCCTTCCTCTTCTGTTCTGCTTGTGAGAGGGAGATAGTGGTGATAGGAAGGGTGAGCTGGGGGAAACCATCTAAAACTACTTCACAGATTGAAGGATGATGGAAACAGAGTGATACCTTTCCTCTAGTTCAGAGGCTTTCCCACCCTCTGGCACAGGTGACATGGGTCCTGGTTGGATTTCCTGTGGTCTATTCCCCAAACTGTGTGTCTCATCAGTAGGAATGGCAGGTGGCCAGGAGGGGCCCTGTGGCTCTATTCTGGCTCAGGTGTTCTTGGGTATGTGGAGTGGCTACCTTCCATTTGGGAGGGACCATTCTGTTCACACAGGTGTAGGAGGGAAGCAGTGGAGACCTGTGATTTCTCCCTCTGTCCACATGTGGGTAGGGCCACAGCCACTGCCTTGCTGTTCAGAGGTGCTCTATTAGTTGCTGCCCTATGACATGTTAGGGTCTATCACAACATGGCAGCCCCCTGAGGGCCAACTGCATCTGTAGCCTGACCTGGGGCCACTACAGTGGTGGAGAAACATCTCTGAAGTAGTCACATAACCCCCGCTGGGTGCTAGAGAGGGAAGGATGCAGGTGCATCCATATGGCACAAACCACCCCCATAGGGTGATTCACATAGAGCCCTTCCATGGGGAGTGATGGACACATGTTGAAGTTCCCAGAACTGGGGTTTTCTGAGCTCCACTGGCTCCTACCAGTGTCTCTTTCTCTATTTAAAGAAGCCCTCTGCACCCACCAGTGAGGTGGGGTTAGCATGGGGAGGAGTGCCTGGACTGTCTCTCCCTTGGTTGAGACTGCAGATGCTTGTCTGAGGTGTGTAGAGAAGAAAAGTTGTAGTTTTCACTTACCCTTTCCATCAAAAAAGGCAGTCTCCTGATCTTCTGTTGTGGTCACCTTTATGGATATTGGGGCTTAGCTTTGGTTTTCAGATCAACCCCCAAAGCCCTACATCTGCTCCTCAATTTACCTTTCTTTGATGAGAGCTGGAATCCTGCAATGTCTTTAGTCGGCCATCTTGGGCGGCTCCCATCACTCTTTACTTTATCATTGACATTTTGCTGAACATTTTTAAGAATAATAATTGAAAGAGATGACTTTTTCCTTCTTTTTGAATCACAGCAAAAGGAAACATAAGCTAATATCAATCATTTATGTCTTAGTTGATAGGAGTGTTATTAAAATGTCTATATCTCCTTTGAGTATCAGCAAATAGTTTTCTCTGTTTGTTATGCAAAGATAATTCTTTCTTCATAAATTTCTGATTCGCTCTGATACTTGTTGCCCCTTTCTCCATAGCACTTCTTTCAGTAGTAGATTTACTCACCTGTTCTTTCTTTTGTCTGCCTTCTTAACACTTGTTGGAAACTCTCAGAAGTCTGGAGGCAAGTCCCCTCCCATCATATATTAATCTGGGAAATATTTTTCCTCATCTTGAAAAATGGTGATAAGGCTATCAAACCTTTCTTTGTGAAGGGATCACATAAATACATTTTTAAAATACTGAGCCCATAATATGTATTTGTAAAATACTTACTCTTTAGCACTGTCAGAATTAATTAAATTAAAACATAATTTGGGTCACTGCAATCAGATCACGTTTGTAGTGGAATTCTAGTTAACCTAGAGTTTTCAGTAATTGACCAAGGGTTGTAGCCCCACTTTCTGGGCTGAAAGGTTATTTAGCATCCTTCCTGCTGAGGCAGTGCGTAGCAGTCATATAGGTACCTTGGCATTTAAAGTAGGCTAGAAATCCAGAAACTTCTTATTTGGAAAGGGGTTAATAGAGTAGTAGAACTCATTTGTTATAAAGAAAAAATTATTTCACTGGAGGCCCAAGGAACTTTGGGGATTTTTATTTTAATTTAATTGAGAAATGAGGTTAACTCTGTTTTTACTGATTTTTCCCTTATAAAATCTTTAGTGCTTATGTAATACACAGCTTCCTGAAAGATTAATAAGGTAATAAGACTATAAAGCTTTAATGAAAATAGCCATTTAGATAAAATTTTTTAAAGACTAAAGAAATAATACAACTTGCAAAGGAGGATATGAAAACTTTCTTATATCTTGGCACATTTAGGGTCACTTGCCCCTCTGATAATCTATTATTTCATAAATCACAAGTGCATTTACAGTATTATTAATAATCATAATAGACATTAATAATTAATTTGGTGTGATCAAAGTGATTTCTATATCCTCCAAGAACAGGGTTAAATTGGTGTGCCTCTTTGCTACATTTGGGATAAGGAAATAAATGTTAACCAATAATCCAAATAAAATCTGAAGTCTTATTTGAGTACTCGTAAAATAACTACCCTTTCTTGAGTATTCCTTACATGGCAAGCATTATGTGAAAAACATGCCGTAGAACACTTTTAAATATTCTTTTAATATGAATATTTTAAAGATTGTGTAATTTTCTATTTATAGTAGAAACATTATATTTTTCAGATTCCACACAAATAAATTCCACAGACAGAATTTTAAGTAAAATCAGTCTTTTTCTTACAGCATTTACTTTAGAAAACTTGCTGTTGCAAATTCTTTCTCTGCTCCTTTGAAATGTATGTAACTTTTTCTCCAGCCTTGTGCAAGTTTTACACACATAAAATATCATTCTAAAAGAACTGAGACTCATCTCTGTAAAATTTCAAAGGAGATATCACATTCCTGTCTCTGTGGAAGGAGCGTTACTTAGATTTGCCAAGCATAGGAACATTGCTTAGGATAAGCACCAATTAGCAAACACAGATTATCTAGTAATAGAGAAAACAACCTGCAAACGTAGGAGTAACTCAATGTATTCTCCATATCCCATTGGTCAACCCCCTTCCTAACATCCTTCGGCATTTTTCCATTAGTTTACCAGAGACTTAAAAAACTTTGCAACTTTTCATCCAGTAAATCTGAGTTCAGTCTTTCCTTCTTATTACAATTGTCTTTAATAAAGCCTTCCTTGCATATTTGACTTTGGTATAATTTTTTTTGTTTTTGCTTTGATAGTAGAAAAGAATGCAAACTTTGCAAACTATTTTAAAAAGGTACCACCTTCTCTGGAGGATAAACTGCACAGCTCCATTTAAAAACCCTGTTTATTTTTTAGTGTATCTTTCAAGATTTTCAAATATCTACTTCTCCATGATGCCTTGCTTGATTTCCCTATCACACATAGTCACTATCTCCTTGGTATGTTGTCATATTCCACTTATAACCTTCAGAGTGTATGAGTTGTGGCTTCCCCATCAGATGGGGCACTCTGTAAAGATGCTAACAGTATCTTACACATAACAAGGTGAAAAACTCTTTAAAGCCTTTTTACCGCTGTCTCATTTCCTAAACCCAGGTATGCAAGCTACTGACCATTTTCGAAAAAGTTATTAAATTCACAAAAGCAGAATTGAAAGAAATACACTTCTTAGTGAGAACCCAGGGTTGTTAGGACAAACTGGTATGCAGACCATTATCAAAGAGAGAAAAAGTCATTATGTATGAGGATACGTTGCCTTAAGGCAAAGTGCAGTGTTTGTAAAGGTTGCTGTACTGTTTTTAAATACACCTAGGGAGAGATTCTTAGGATAATTGCTTGAAGATCTCCAAGTCCTTCAAGAAAATAATCTTCCCATATTCAATTTCTGCTTCACAATCAGTGTTCACCATTCAGTCTATATGCTCAATATTAGAAAGAGAATTACAGAAAGATAACATGTGGTCAAATCAAGAGGAAAGAAGTCAGGGAATCCTCCTAGATGTTACAGATTTCCAAGGGTTGAGATGAGATTGACTCAGTGAAAAAAATGTGGTTGGGAGATATGAGATTGTTATATCATCAGAGGACTTCAGCTCAATGTTCTTTGACAGGGGTCAGATGGAAAATGTGGGACCATAAATGCTGGGAACGTTGACTGGAATTCTGTTCTATGTGAGCCAGGCCTGATTAGGCCTCCAGTAACACACAGCACTTA
This sequence comes from Carlito syrichta, assembly GCF_000164805.1. Taxonomy (NCBI): domain Eukaryota; kingdom Metazoa; phylum Chordata; class Mammalia; order Primates; family Tarsiidae; genus Carlito; species Carlito syrichta. The sequence goes on along the minus strand of NW_007252292.1, from coordinate 233,233 downwards.
TTCTGAAAATGAGATACATCAACAGTAATTGTCAATAAACTGGGATACCAACCTTTCCCCCAAGAAAAGGAAGTTTGCTCACATATGAAAACAATCACAACAACCAAGAACTACTAAACTAATCCTTACTTTTTTCTATTCACCTTTTGGTGGGTAGTGCTGAAATTACTGGTTTGATGGGGTTAAACCGTGTGTGACTCTCTTGGCTTACAAATACTAAGTTTGGAGTAGGGAAAAAACACATCGAAATTACAACCAAAGATATCATACCAATGCCAAAATGACTGCAAAAGGCAAATGAATGTTTGGCACAAAAAAAGCCAGCAAACTTCCTCCTCAGAAGATGCTATGTCCTAGAAAAAGAAATTAAAAGACAACTCTGCTACAAAAACAGCAACTGATTCTTCCAGCCACAGATGATTGCATTCTTTGCTGAATATTTGAATATATGAATGCTCATGTATTGAGGATTTTGTGAGCTTTCTAGCAAACTATTATATTGGAAAGCAGCAAACATACTCAAATCATAAGTGAATTGAGACAAAAAGTACATCTGAATCCCTTGTTTATTTTTCAAATATTTGTATTGGTTTACCTGGTGAAACAATAACCATGAAGTCACGTCCTTTATTTTCAAGTGTATTAGTTAAAAAGCTGCCATACTTCGAAGCCTGGCTTGGACTTGGTCTTCATCTATTAAATAAGTTCAAAGATGCTTTTCTATTTTACAAGTACTAAGAGTAATAACTCATAAAAATGACTGCAGCATACCTTTGTTAAAATGGAAGTGCTATGTAAATGCTAAATAAGACCGGGATCAAAAACAGATGGTGAGGGGTGTGTTCATAACAAACATTAATACATTCGAAAAGGCAAATGACATATCCTCCACACAGAAATCAGAGAACTCTTATTGGTTAGGCAGCTTGTAATTATTTTCAAAGGAGCTCCCTGGGGGCAAGATATTGATATTGACTTCTTTCAGATGATAATTCCGTCTAAGTAAAAAAGATCTCACATCTTACTGACTACTGATCATGTACTATGGAAGAGAGAATACAAATGCAGAACTACTGAATATGCTTCTGACCATTGATTGTCAAATAAATTAAACTGTCTAATGTGTGTTTAGCCTTTCTGCCCATATGAAAGATCCCAGTATTTTGTCTGGATCTATTCAGAGAGGAAAAAAAAAATGCCCAATATCACCAGAAAAGTCAGTTTTGGTAAATATCTGAATGCTTTTACAAGTCAGAGAAGGGCCTCTGTAAAAATATCCTACTAAAGTAGTCCCCTTAACTTCCTTTTCATTTTTTGGATTCAATTTTGAAGAAATACAAGTTTGTTATAATTGTGTTACCACCGGCATCACTCTTACATATGAGAATCTGTATTCAGACAAAATGTATATCACAGGGGAGAAGTCAATGACAAAATGGCCTTCACGTGTTCACATGCTGAAGGAAGGAGAACTGGGCAGGAATAACCAGCTACACTGTGCAGCAAGTTTCAAAGATTCAGCTTTGTTCTTTCTTTTATTCACTTTAGACAGATATTTGCATAGATTCCTGTTTTGAGGAGCTTATGAAGAAGAGTGGAGCTTGTCTGCTCTGGTGAGAAAAAAAAAAGAAGGAATGCATTTGAGTACTTAGGTACTTTAGTACTTAGTCTTTCAAACAGTCATCTGAAGAAATCCTCTCAAGAAAGTACTTTTGATGCTACTGCAAAATTGAGCCTAGTATTCCTGTATTTACCTGGTGTCTTTTGTCTGAGTATTTCAAAATTTCAAATGACTTCACAAACCTCCACACTGTAATTCTTCCACTGGTACTATGATATAAGGGGATGAATCTTCTGTGTTCCCTCTACTTTTTTTTAAAACAGGACAGAAAAGTTTTCTTTAAAGAATTCTTACTAGCAATGGCCAACCTGTTTAAAAATAGCTTCAATGACAGTTTCATGACTTTTCAGAACTGAACTTAAGCTACGTTTTCTCCTTTTCTCTGTTAAAGCCCTGAAATAATTGGAAGAATATTTTTATTATACCATCCATCTGGAAAAGGAAGGCTGGTATACTGTGAGAAAGGCCACTTTTTCTTGTGGTATTTTTGGCTGTGACTCAGGGTGGGATGTTTGATATGTCACAAGAAAGATGTCTCTCATTAGATATCCAGCCCATTTGCACAGGAACCAAAAAAAAACTCAAAGGAGGAAAGATCAGCATCTGATCAGCAACCCATACAATTTCAGTCTTTTGACTTTTGGCTCTTGCTAATTCTCATACTAGTATCCCTCCCCCACCCCTTTGTTTGTTAATATTCTTTAATCTTTTCTCTCTCTTATTTATTTATTTTTTGAGTTGGAGTCTCACTCTGTCACCCAGACTGGAGTGCAGTGGCTACTTCCAGCCACCACAGCCTCTACCTGCTGGGCTCCGGCGATCCTTCCGCCTCAGCCTTCCGAGTAGCCGGAATTACAGGCACGCGCTACCACGCCTGGCTGATTTTTTGATTTATTGTAGAGATGAGGTCTTACCAAGTTGCCCGGGCGGGTCTCGAACCCGCGGGTTCAGGCAATCCACTCATCTTTTTCTCTTTACTGGTTTTCTACATGGAGTTTCCTTGTAGTCGATCCACATGTCAAGAACCACTTACCACTTTATAATAATAGTAATAGTTCATGCTTATGCTCAGAAGCTCCAGTAACTTTATAAATACCATCCTGTTAAATCTGATAACTTCCCTGATGATGGGCACATAATATCTTCCAATTTTCCTGACATTTTAGACAGGGAACTGAGAGGCTCAGAAATTTGTCCATGTTCATTCTTATCAAGAATATTGCTGGTTTATTGTGCAAATGTGTGCTATCATAAACAAATCTAAGATTTAAACAAAATGACCTTGTTAGTGGTATTAGCTTCCTTGCTATATGTAAGTCTTCCATTTAGAAAGCATTTCACAATACTTATCTAGTGTTAATTAGAAGCATTAGTCTCTGTCTATTAATCATCATTTATCTAAGACTAAAGAGTATACTTATATCTGGATTAATTTCTTTTTTGAGTTTGCCAACAACTCAGCTTTGTTTGCAGTAGCTATAAGAGATATTAAACTGATTTTGAGAATTAAATTTAACAAGGTATCAGCAAATTCACATGCAGGTATAAATGATTAATCTCTAGGTTTTAAGAGTAAAATGAAAACAGTCACACAACCATATGTATTTTATGTGTTGAGTCTACTTTGGTAATGTTTCTGGGTTACTATGGCTTAGATATCATCGTTAATAGGAGCATTTCACTAGAGGATATAAAAATGATAAAATAATGATTGGTTAAAGCGATATAATTCATATTCAAATGCAAAAAAATCACAATAAAGAGACGGTGAGATATATATTATAATACAGACATAAGTGAGAACCAGAAGTTTATGTATGTAACATTTGTACTTATTACTACTAACAGGAATGAATTGCCACAGCCAATGTGAGGACACCTTGCTAGGATAACACTGACAAAAAGAGAAAATAGAAAGGAGGAAGTTCCTTCTTCTCCATCTATTCCCGCTCGTATGCTCTGTTGGCAGAGCCAAGTGGAAAAATAGAAATGTAACTGACAACCGATCATCACAGACTACTCTAAAACTACTCTAATATATCTTTCATAGGAAGACAACAAAGTAGTGGTTAAGAGTGTGGCTTTAGTGCTATGAGGTCTGAGTTTGAATCCTAGTTCTACCATATACTTACTAGGTGACTTTTTAAAACTTTTCTATACTTCCGAGTCCTCATGTATACAATTCTTACCTCATTGGTTTGATGTGAGGAATAAATGAGTTAACACATGGCAAGTTCTTAGAACACTGACCTGCAAATAGTAAATGCACAAGAAATATTACCTATTTTACTGATACCAGAATTATATTCCAAATTCAAGTGGAAGAACATTTTGACTTCATTATTCACTAGCTATCTGACTTTGTGAAAATTATTTTTTTATATTTAGCTACTTTACATGCTAAAATGTTGCTTGAAATTGCAAACTTATCAACTCACATGATTGTTGTATTAAAAGGCAGTGTGCAAGTAAGATGTTAATATGCTTGAGCCAGATATAAGACTCAGACAAGTTAGTAGCATTCCACAATGACTACTTCTTAGAAATCCTCTTTGTGCTTTAAATAGACCAACTTGTTAAATGTAACAGACATTTCTAGTATTTTGTAAGTCATAGATTGTTATAGATAAGTTTAATAAAATGTTATCCAGTCACAAATTTTAATCTACACAGGGTCCAGAAACAAAGAGTGAAAAAACATGAACTTGTCCTTATTAACACACCTGAAAACAAGGAGTTGTTGACAGAAACCAGATGAAGTGACAGAATAAGGAGCCCATAATATAAGAAAAAATATCGAGAAGAAAAAACCAGACTGAGAAACAGAACCCAGAATGATTACAGCTAACATTTAAGGAATAAATGTAGCCGCTGCAACCGTCGAGGTTCCTTTCTCTTTCTAATTTCTCTTTACTCTGAGAAGTTAAGGATTTAATACTTTAACCTAATCTCTCTACTATGGGGAGACCTTCTGAAGGGCCAATTACAAGAAGTAGAAAGGGCTTTTCTGGTGACTAGAAAGAAGCAGACAGAAACTTACATAGCAAAGTTCAGGATAGTGATAATTATATTTGCAATAAAACCTCATGAATTTCCTAGGATTTACATGTGAAAGCATCACTGAAGATTCTCAGTGAAAAAGAATTCTGGAAAATGATTCAAATTTTTGAGAAGATGGTGTTGTAATTCTATACCTGCACTAACCGGCAGTAAATCCTGCAACATAAGCACTATGATCAATATCCCTTACTCCAGAAAGAGTCATAATAGTCATCAATTTCACTTAATATGGTACATTTCTTATTTGTATTTCTTTACTAACACAGTATTTTTATTTCTGCAATATCACTACTTAACATCCAACGGATATTTGTTATAAGTGCAATTTTTGGGTCAGAAACAGGCCCACTTTGTAAGACCCACTTCAATTCTATTATCCTCTGTATCTTTGCTGCTCAAAGTTTGCTCCACATACCAGCAATGTCAACATTACTTTGGAGATTGTTAGAAATACGGATTCTAGGTTCCACTCCAGATCTACAGAAACAGAAAATGCATTTTACCATGATCTTCAAGTGACTACCCTCAGTATTCTTTGAACAACACGAATATCCCCCAATCTGTGCAAATATTATACAGCTTGATAAATTGAGACCTGAGAAAAGTCTATGTATCTTTAAAAAACTCCTCTGTCCCAATAACTTATAAGAAGAAAATATTTAATAATAGTCGTTAAATTGGATCTAGGACATCTGTGTCACTCACATGAAAAGCTAATCATTTGTAGCACTTTTTATTTATATTTATTTGTTGTTATTTTTGAGTCAGGGTCTTACTCTGTCACCCAGGCTGCTGTGTCACGATTGTGTCTCACTGCAACCCCTAGCTTCTGGGTTCAAGTGATCCTCCGTCCTAAGCCTCCAAGTAACTAGAACTATAGGCATGTACCACCACACCTTGCTAACTTTTTGATTTTTTGTAGAGATAAGGTTTCGCTATTTTGTCTAGGCTGATCTTGAACTACTGGGTTAAAGCAATCTTCCCACCTTGACCTCTCAAAGTGCTGGGATTTTAAATGTGAGCCACCAAGCCTGGCTAAGTGTTTTTAAAACTGGGTTATTTTTTCACTTATCAGTAGTAATATTATAGTAAAATGCTGTAATCAAAAAAACAAAGAAAGAAAACCCAGAGGCTACCAGTGTTCTCTTCTTCCTTTTCCAATAAAAAATTATATATGCTTGCTTCCTAGAAACAATATCTGCACCATAATTTTCTAACAAAGAGAAATCAAAGACTAATAGACTTTCTCCATGTTAATCTTCTTGTCCAGACTAGATTCACTGAATAGTATACTATATTTAACATCTGATTGCAACTTAAATGTGAAAATTATATTTCAAATGGAAATCAGAGTGCACATTTTACTTATAGGATGATTTTATTTTCTACTTTTAGTTGTATTCTTGAGTATTATTTTATCATTAACTCAGTACTGTGCATAACTTGTGTTCACTCTTCCTTTGAGTATTTAAGTATCACCAGAATGTCAAGAGAAGAACACAACACTCCTTATATCATTTTAATAGAAAATCAGATGAAATTTGCCCTGAAATTATCTGTCTTGCAATCACTATCATAATTGCTCCAAAGGGGAAAATTTGAGTTATTTCTCTCAAAAGTGTTGAGCTCCCTCTCCTTCTAACTCAATAACCATTTCAGTGAGAGTTCTTAGGTTGTATTATTCTAAAAGGTAAAATGAGATTTGTCTGACTGACATAGTAGTTCAAATGTAGCATTCTATTGTACGAGATCTTGGAATCGTGTGTGCACAACATGGAAAAGCTTTACAGGTAAAGGGAACATTTGTTAGGTTTCCCTTGACACCATAAGTATTTTATAAGCCTATTCTCTGCTTATACTGCATTCATTTTAATCTTACTACTGTTGTACAAAACAAAGGAAATGGGCATTAACACTTCAAAATACTATTCATTTTATATTCTATAAAAGACAAGCTTATGTGAAGGTTTCTATGAAATTTTCAAGCACTAAAACATGTGTTTTTATGAAATGTGGTATTAAAACAAAAAGTCGTTTCATTTTGAGAAAAATATATTGTGCCGTAATAAGAAAAGCAAATCACTTTTGATCTACATAGAAACATGCATTCATTTATTCACAAGATATTTATTAAGAGGCTACTTTGAGCTAGCATTGTGCTTCCCACAGGGCGTGTATTTATGAATCTATGTGCCCTCATGAATCTTACATTCTATAAATACACAATCAACAAGTAAAAAGCAAATACTTATAACACAATAAAATGATAAAGTAAACTGACAAGGGCAAGTAAGTGAAAATAGAGTGGCTAGGGAAAAAATTTCTGAGGAGGTTGCATTTAAGTTGGGAGCAGAGGACTTGAGACAGAGACAGTTTTGAAAATTTTTTTAATCACCAAAAAAAAAAAAAAAAGTCAAAGAAAACTGTACAATCTGAAATTTAAGAATGAATCATGGGTTAGATTATCCAAGGCTTTGCGGAGCATAGAAGTTTGTATTTTATCTGAAGTATGATGGGCAGCTATCAAAAAAGTTCACACAGGGAATGAAATTAGGCACTGAATGGATGTGATATTGGATTGGGGATGGGAGATGAGATCAAATAAGAAGATATTGCACCTGCTTACCCAAGAGAAAATATTGATTCGAAACAAGATTTCAGCAGTAATGATAGAGAAGAGCAGGTAGATAATAAGATACATTTTAGAGGAATGGGTCATTAGAGTGGTTGGTTGATTACAAAGGGGAAGTAAATTTACTTTAATGAATGTGATCATCAAATTGATTTCTTCTTTATTTTAATAATATGTTTTGTTTTGGCATGAAATTGTCTTTATAAAGCACAAATTCTATCTATTACTAACAAAGGTTATGTATTTGCTATTTGACTTTTTGAATTTTAGCCATCTATTGTTTTTAGATGCTAGCAACAGAAAGTATTGAAGCAGATAAGAAATTAATTGGAAAGATACAAGTAAGCTCACAAATGCAGAGGTAAAATTAGCAAACTGAACTTGGAAAACTCTAGGAAGTTTCAGCAACGATTAGATTAGAGACACTTATTTGCCACAGTATCGTGGCTAGAATGAAACACAATCACTTTTTTCCACTGCTGCATTGTGTGCCTAAAATTTAGTGTTCCAGGAGGGACGATTTGATTATATATTCCTCTGCACTATTGGAGAAAGGACTTGTCAAAGGAACTACCAAGAACCCTTTAAACTACATGATGGGAGCCAATATATTTCTTAAATTGCAGTCAAACTATCGCTGTATGAAACAAGGAAAAATTATTCTGTAAAAGAAGATGGTGATAGGAAACCACAAACCTAAAAATATCCATTATAAAATAGAATACCTGATGGCTTCTATTGGTTGATCATATAGCTTTACTCTTTAATGTTGATCTTAATTTCATTTTATTTCATGTATGGAATAGAATTTAGAACTTATTCCATAGAAGGCAACAAGGAATGAGTAAAAAGACATTAAAGAGGGTATTTTGTTTAGTTGATGAAACTTACCTGCATGACATGAAATATAACAAGTGATTGTTATAGATGTAGTTGGCTGATGATGACTGTATGGTAATGTTCTTCTTTGCTACAAAGCTGTTATTTAATCACGTTTATTTTGCTCTATTTATGTAACATGTTACATCTGTCTATTTAGTCTAATTTCTCTATTTTAAAAAAATGGATCACATTCTTTTTGAGTTTTTCCATCATCAGTTAAATTTCAAATTATTTTACAGATCCTGAGAAAATTAGATTGCTTTGTGAGAAATTAGTAAAATGAACAAAGGAAAATGGGCATCATTTCATTGCAATGCCTGCCTTTAGAGATATATCTGAAGAAACGTTTTGGAAATAAGTATTGAACAAAATTAAACCACTTGATTACCTATCAAAGAATAAACTCAGCAACATTAATTTGTTTTCATCTTACTGCATGGTAAATCAAGGCACATTGTTCCTTAAGCTGTTATCCTGAAGGAGGTTTATTAAGCAGTATTTTTGTCCCTCAAGGAACTTAATCAAATCTCGTAATTTAATTATAGCACATAATAATTGGATAAATTTGGAGAAGTACACTTGAAAGTAATAGTATAAAAAGAGCATTGTTGAGGCAGTATTGCATAGTGATTATAAGCCTTGGCTTTGGATTCAAGTGTGGTTTTGGATCTTACTTATTCGATTTATTAGTTGTATGAACTTAAATTTATTGTCCTCTCCAAGTGGTATATTTTTCATATGTAAAATAAGCACAGAAATATACATAGTAATCAAATTTATTGATTGATATATATATTTTGAGTGATTTTTATGTCAGTGCAGAGATGTATACTAAGTGTATAGTAATTAACTATGGTAATGATAATGATGGGGATGGCATAAAGGACTAGGGTAAGAACCAGAAGAGCTCTACTGTGTGACTGGGGTTGCCCCAAGGATAATCTGTGAACTAAAGCACAGAGAAGCAGCAGAATGTCAAGGAGAGTCACAGACTACAGTAACATCTTTTCTCAGAAAATTCTAGCTTGTCAGTTAGTGACTGAACTTTAATATTACTTGACAAAGTTCATTTTATTCCATCATATTAACCTTCTTCCTCTAGTCAAAATTTTTGAGGCAGGTGGTAGGATTGCTGGCCATGGGAAGCTATCAGCACAGCATTGGACTGTTAGTTACCAAAGGAATCTGAGGAGAATACACAAGTGGTTATTTTTCCCCCTGGTGAATTTAACAGTATGAAATCTCAGATAGACTTTGCTGCCATATTCAACTTCTTTAAAAAATAAAATAATATAAAATTATTGACTGTCTTTTTTTTTAAATGAGAGTGCATAATGCTGTCCACATCATAGAGGAATCCTTTTTAGGCAGAAATACTGGGTATAATTTTTTACATAAGTGGAAAAAAAGTAGTCTTATCTCCAGTATATTCCTCTTCTGTGTTATGCAGGTTTAGCCGGGCTAAAGCTGTTGAGAGAAAATTCTCCACTTGGATGAGAAGCAAAGATGAGAAGGGGTATTGCAACGGTGATGGAAAAGCTTTATATAATGAGATAAACTCCAGCACCTCTGGGAACTCATTGGATATGGAAACCATTTCATTTTTCTTTCATTATGGGAATGATACACTGTCTGTTAAAAGTATAGAAGTAAGATTGTCCAGACAGTTATTTTAATAGGATGACTTGCTTTGAATCGTTATTTGGTTTTGCAAACAACAGCATGTAAGGCTATTTTTCTACAGCATCATGCCTCAAACAAGGACAATCTATCATAGTATAGTGGAGTTAGCACCTCTTATTATATAAACTTGTCAGGGCATTACAACATAAACAACACTTTCTGCCCAGCTGCAAAACACTTATTCGAGGAGTCCATTTAGTTTCATAAACTTTTTCTAAGTCTCTGACACCTTAAACAACTATGACAGGTATTTATATTGTATGTTCAAAAAAAAAAAATAACTCACTATATAAAATGTATCTAGAGTCTACCAACAAAAGAAAAGGATATAAAATAAAATAAAACTCTAGTGAAAAAAATCAGACATATTAATAATTGCTAGGAAAATAGTCACTTATCTTCTTCTGTCATCAAAGAAGAACACAACAAAGGATAAAATGTAGCTCAGACTCAGAAATCTCTTTCAGCTTTGGTTTTCATAATTGTTTTCTCACTAGTAGAACCAGAGTCTCCTTTTGGTGATGATAGTGTTAAGATGTATTTTTCTGTGATGATCAATTGATATGATGCTATTTAAATACAGATATTATAAGGATAAATACCCTTATATCTATTCTTATGACTGGAAATGTACACATAAAAGTATCCATTTGCCAGAAATCACAAGCAGCTTTTCCCCACTCTGTATGTGTGTGTGTGTGTGTGTGTGTGTGTGTGTGTAAAATAATAAATAAAATAATGAAGTAAGACAGACTGTTCTGGGCTTACATATCTATTTTCTATAGAGTAATTACGCTTCTCTAAACTGAGCTTCCTAACTGAAACATGCCCTAAGGCAATTCTGCATCACAGCACTCTGGTTTACAGAACTGATCCCAAATTCTCCCAACCATACCATTTAGAAGTCTCCCCAAGTATTGACAAGAATGAGTTACAGTCAGTCACAGAAGAGAGCAAGCTTATATGAAGAGAGACAAGTATGCTTTCAAGGGACTAAGATTTGAAATATTGATATAGTCACATTAATTGAATTTTTGCCTTGAGAAGTGATTACAAAAATGTTGCTCCAATATTAATTTGTATCTGCTTTGGATAAGATTAACATTAATTTCTTCGCCAGTCCCCATTACTCTTTTATTATTCATTAGCATCTCTCTTTGCATGTGTAAGAGACCTTGATGAAGCATGTTTATTCATAGACTAACCTTTTTAAATAATTCTAACAGCTCTCTAACAGTAACCTTCCTGGCATGCTGAATATCTTGTCTTTGTTTCATTATTCAATGCTTGCACTCTATCCTCCACTTGAGATGCTGAACATGAATCATTCTCCTCTTCCTATTGCTCTCTTCCTCCCACTAAAATGTCCTCTGCAGCCCGTTCCCACAGGAGAGCTCTGTCAAGAACATACTGCAGCAAAATTGTCTCTTGGTTGGATTGGAGACGGTATAATCGCCACAGATCTGGAGTGCAATTGTCTAAGTATTTTTTTGTAGCTCATTACATATTTGTTACCATATTTTAGTTCTTTGTTCATTTGCCTTTTGTTAAAATATTGAGTCTGAGTTTGTCTTTGATGGAAGCTCTGGAGGTGACATTTTATATTTTCTTTGTGTGTGCAAGCTCTTGAGCTTATTTTTCTGAGCAGATAAATTGGACAAAGCTGTGAAAATAGGAGAGGGAAACCAAGAAAAGAAAAGTGGAATCAGTGAAGTAGTTATATTTTTCTACATGTTGTGATATCATTGTCTTCATTTAAGCCTCATAAGGCTGTGTAAATGCTTGAAAATGAGCAAATACAATTATCCATTTCAATTATACAATTAATGATAAACCCCAAACTTTAAGAATCTTAGAAAATGCAGGAGACACTTTTATGGAAATCGGAATAGGCAAGCAATTCCTAATCAAAACCACAAAAACCCATACTATAAGAGATAAGATAGATAAGTGGGACCTCATCAAACTGAAAAGCTTCTGCAAAGAAAAAGAAACCATCAAGAAAGTGGGGAGACAGCCCACAGACTGGGAAAAATTATTTGCCAACTGCTTATCTGACAAAGGCCTAACATCCAGGATCTACACGGAACTCAAACATGCCTAAAGGAGAAAAACAAACAGCTCTGTTAAAAAGTGGGCAAAAGACATGAATAGGCACTTCTCAAAAGAAAACATATGAGCAGTCAACAGACACATGAAAAATGTTCAGCCTCACTAATCATCAGATAAATGAAAATCAAAACCACACTGAGATACCACATAACTCCAGTAAGAATGGCCATGATTAATAAAACAAAAACCAACAGATGCTGGTGAAGATGCAAAGAAAAGGAAACACTTCTACACTGTTGGTGGGAATGCAAACCAGTTCAACCTCTATGAAAAACAATGCGATTCCTAAAAGAACTTGAAATTGACCTTGAAATATGACCTGGCAATCTCCCTTCTGGGAATATACCTGGAGGAACTTGAATCACTCTACAGAACAGATACCTGCTCACACGTTTACTGCAGCACTATTTACAATCACAAAAACATGGAACCAAGCACACTGCCCATTGAAACTGGACTGGATTAAAAAAAAAAAAAAAGTGGTTTATATAGACAATGGAATATAACGCAGCCAGAAAGAACAAAATTATGGACTTTACAGTAACTTGGATGGATATGGAGTCTATAATTCTCAGTGATTTTTCACAGGAATAAAGAACTGAGTACTACATGTTCTTACTCATAAGTGGACCCTTAACATTTACCATAATACTATAAGAAAAGGGCTGGGCGCAGTGGCTTGGCCTGTAATCCCAGCACTTTGGGAGACCAATGTGAGAGGATTGCCTGAGTTCAGGGATTTGAGACCACCCTGGGCAACTTGGTGAGATCTGTCTCTACATTAAATAAAAAATAAGCCAGGCGTGGTAGCACGCTACTAGTTCCAGCTACTTGGAAGGCTGAGGTGGAAGGATCTTCTAAGCACAGCAGGTCGAGGCTGCGGTGGCTGTGAGTTGCCACTGTTCTCCAGCCTGGGCAACAGAGTGAGAGATTGAGACTCCAACTCAAAATATATATATATCTGATCTCAAACCAGGCAAAGTGGGGACCAAAGGGAGGCCCAAACATAACCTGTACGATGACCACTTGTATACCTAATCCTGAATTGTGCCCCACATCTTTAAAATAAAATAATTTTTAAAAAAAACTTAATGATAAACATCTTAAAATAAAAGCTAAGTCTATATACCTCACATAAAATCACAGGCTTTCTTGTTTTTTAAGTTGAGTCAAAATTTTTTGCCAAGACATAGACCAAAATAAATATTTGGATTATTCTGGCTATAAACATTATTCTTATGACATTGAAGGGCTACTATGAGTAAAATTTGCTTAGGAAAATAAACTTCCCTATCATCAGTAAAAATAATTTCATTTTATTTTACTAAGAGAAAGAAAATTATGAATTTTTCTATAGTCACTCAAATATTTTTCTCTCATAACTTCTTATACTTTGTTATAAAACAAAAAAAATTAAAACTCAAATCAGTAGAGTTGGCAAACACCTTCATAGTGGGCATTTGATAGATTACACAAATTATTTTTTGCAAACACTAAATATAAATTTAAAACACTCCACTTTTTAACTTCTAATATGATTGAATTGCCCTGGAAAATCTATTATTATTAATTGTTTGTTTTATTAGCTTTTTTTCATGTTAAGAACTAAAGGCTTTAGTGCCAAACTCCTGCAGCAAGGGTTATGCACATCAAAAAGGATTTCATTTCGTCAAACTTATCTCAGGCTACAGTGAACAAAGTCCTAGGTTTGATATAGCATTCCAAATCAAATAGTCTGGACTCTTTTAAAATTTGTTATAGCAAAATTTTTTAAATTATTTATTTTAAAGATGTAGAGTACAATTTAGGATATACAAGTGTTCATTATACAGGTACCCTTGTTTATGAGGTGTACCCTCCCCACCCTGGCAGTTTCCCACTACTGCCAAGCCCTTTCTTATAGTATTATGATAATTGTTAAAGGTCCGCTAATGAGTGAGAACATGTGGTACTCAGTTCTTTGTTTCTGTGATAGATCACTCTGTATTATAGACTCTAAATCCATCCAAGTTGCTGCAAAGTTCATAATTTTGTCCTTCTTTATGGCTGCATAATATTCCAGCATGTATATGTACCACATTTTTTTATCCAGTTCTTTTTCGATGGGTAGCACGGTTGACTCCTAGTTTTCACTATAGTGAATAAATGCTGCGATAAACATGAGTATGCAGTTATCTTTTTCATAGAGTGATTTGAGTTACTCTGGGTATATTCCCAGAAGTGGGATTGCGGGGTTGTATGGAAGGTCGAATTTTATATCTTTTAGGAATCACCAAACTGTTTTCCACAAAAGTGGTACTAGTTTACACTCCCATCAACAGTGTAGAAGTGTTCTCTTTTCCCCGCATCCTCTCCACCATGTGTTGTTTTTTGAGTTATTGATGATGACCATCCTGACTAGAGTTAGGTGGTATCTCAGTGTGGTTTTAATTTGCAATTCTTTGGTGACTAGTGAGACTGGGCATTTTTTCATGTATCTGTTGGCTGCTCACGTCTTCTTTTGAGAAGTATCTATTCATATCTTTTGTCTACTTTGTAATGGCCCTGTTTTTGTTTTTTTGTTTTTTTCTTTTTGGCAAGTTTGGGTTTCTTTTAGATCTTAGATATTAGGCCTTTGTCAGATATACAGTTGTCAAATATTTTTTCCCAGTTTGTGGACTGTCTCCCCACTTTCTTGATGGGTTCTTTGACTTTGCAGAAGCTTTTTAGTTTATGAGGTCCCTCTTGTTTACCTTATCTCTTATGACATGGGGACTTGGGGTTTTGGTCAGGAATTGTTGCCAGTCTCAATTTCCATAACGGTGCCTCTTGCATTTTCTGGTATAGCAAAATTTAATCCAAGTTAATTAAATTTACTATTGACTTTGTCACACTCAGTTATAGGATGTTATAGATTACAACCTAAACAACATATGCTGTAACACACAAATTAAGAGAATGAACTTCTGCAAAATGAACTGCAGTGGATTTAGAAACATATTGAACTGAGCCATGTACATATGGCAGAACAGAGTAAAACTAATAAAGAAAATGTCACCCCTTTATTAGAAAGAGAGAAAAGTCTTCCATCTAATGACCCTGGTGAGATTAGGAATTTGATGTCTGTCTTTGACAGAAACAAGGCCAAAAGATCACTGAACGCACCTAGGAGCTTCACTTGTAGAAGACGGGAGAAAAATCCCAATTAAATGAAGAGATTTTAGAAGTCAGAAATGAGTTCCAATTCTAAAATTTCAGGTGACTTATAACTGGATAAAGAAGTGAAGACCAAAATTCAGTCAATAAAAATCTAGCTACAAGCAAAAGAAAAAATAATAACTTAGAAATGTTACATCTGTATTACAATCAGAGGTTTAAACTGTTTAAAGCAGAGAACACTTCTCATGAGAAGACATTCTGATGAACATTAGGTATGTAAAGCTGACAGCCTGACAGGACTCAGGTTAGGAGAGTGTAATCATGACCAGCTTTGTCCTCTTCATTGATCTTTGGGGACACTTAAAATTCCACCCTGAGTTTGACTCAGTGAAGAAAAATGTGAAGCATTCACAGAAAGACTTTTGGACACAGGATGGTTCAATTCCAGTTGAGGGTTATTTCACAAAAGAGTTGTTCCATTCTGACAAATTGTTCTTTGTTAAAATAAAAACTAGATAATTTATTTGCTATATTACTATTCTGCTCTTTTAGGATCCATATGACATATATATTATGGGCAAGTAAAACTCTAGATAAAGTAAAAAAAACAATTAAAGCCTTTCTATTCTCATCAACAGGTAGCTAATGATTTAAAAAACAATTTTTTAGATTTTTTAAAAATTGTAGTGTCCTTTTGAAATATTTTTACTAATACAAATGCAATTATACTTTGTGGATAGTTAGGTGGATCGATTATAGATACATGGTAGATAGGTGAGAGGGGATGGTGATAGATAGATAGATAGATAGATAGATAGATAGATAGATAGATAGATAGATAGATAGATAGATGAGAGAGAGAGAGAGAGAGAGAGAGAGAGAGAGAGGCAGTACTTGTTTTCTGTGGTTTCATGTTAAGCCTTGGTTAAAAATACTACATGTTTTTGCCAGGTCCAGTGGCTCACAACTGAAATCATAGCAAATTGAGAAGCTGAAGTAGAAGTATTGTTGAGGCCAGTAGCTCAAGACCAGCCTGGGCAACATAGCAAGGCCACAGTTCTGAAAAGATTGTATATATATACTTTTTTATATAAATTATATTTTTATATATGTGTGTGTATCTTCACACACACACACATATATGCACACATTACATATACACACATATATACATGTTTTTGTATACTATATATTTGTATGCTTTAAAATTTTTAGTATATTTTGGGGTTTTTTATATCAGATAGAGAGCTATCCCTTCAATCTTAATAATAATTACATTTTCATTATATACTAGTATTTGGAACATCATTATAATTAAACCAAATCTCTACTCACAGATATTTAAATTATTTCATGCTCCTTGACTAATATGTATATATTACTATGTATATACATATATACAGAAGGGGCCAAAAACTGTATACACATTTTTAAAAAGTAAAAAGCTGTATTAAAATTGTAATACTCAATATATACCTACCTGTCACATGGTGATACTAGCATTTATTTGAACAACATACTACACATTGCTACTGCAATTCAATTCAACTTTGAGAAGAAATACATAGTCTTAAGGATGTATCTTTGTGAATTTTGTGATTACTTTTTGCAATGGATTTCTTGAAATAAAGGTGATGGAAGAGGGAAGCCAGAGTCCAAATGACACATACAAATTGAACGTTTTCGATGCCTACTAATGAACATTTCTCCAGAAAGTTTATTCCAATTTACATTCCCCTTACGTAGTTCATGAGATTAGTTTTCTCCCAAATCCTTACCCATCCTTGATCAACTATTGTTCTTAATCATCACTAGTGAGATGACATTGTTTTATAATTTGTTAGCCAATAATATTTTTATGCCATAACCTTATCTTGAATTGTTTTCTGAATATTCTATTCTATTTCATTTATATGTATGACTGTCCTTTAATCATTTCCGTGTACCTTACATTATTGATTTATTATAAATAGATCAATCAAATTTTAATAACTAGTAGTGCAAGAATTACCTCCTTACTGTTTTCCATGACTTGTTAGCTACTCTATTTCAATTTTCATGGATAAGGTTTAGAATTTTTTTCTTTTTTTTTTTCTTTCCCCCTGTGTCAAGGTCTCATTCTGTCACCCTGGCTAGAGTACAGTGGCATGATCACGGCTCACTAGAGTCTCAATCTCTAGAGTTTAGGCAATCCTTCCATCTCAGCCTTCTGTGTAGCTGGGATAAAGACATGTGCCATTACCCCTGGCTAATTTTTAGATATTTTATTGTAGAGACGGTGTCTCCCTACCTTGCCCAGGCTGCTCTCCAACACCTGGCTTCAGGAGTACCTCCTACCTTGGTGGCCCAAAGTGCTGGGATTACAGGCTGAGCTATTACACTTGTACTTAGAATTTTTTTTCACATTTATTTGAACAATGTATTTGAATATCAGAAAGAAAATGTTACTTTGACTGAAATAACAATAAATTGAAATATCTATTTGTGGCTGATTAGCTTCTTTACAATGTTGAGTACAATTACTCATCCAAGACCAATGGTTTCATTCCACCTGTGCATTTTTTACAATTAATACCATTAACTCATTTTTTGCAATTATATAGTTTGGGCTTTTAAAATACGAGGTGAGTGGATTGCCTGAGTCCGCGGGTTCGAGACCCGCCTGGGTAACTTGGCGAGATCTCATCTCTACAATAAATTAAAAAAAAAAAATTAGCCAGCTGTGGTAGTGTGCACCTGTAATTCCAGCTACTTGGAAGGTTGAGGTGGAAGGATCGCCAGAGCCCAACAGGCCGAGGCTACAGGCCACTGCACTCCAGTCTGGGTGACAGAGTGAGACTCCACCTCAAATAAATAAATAAATAAATAATAAAATACAGTACTTTTTTCTTACATTTTTGCATATTTTTACTACTTTAAAATATAGTTTTGAGTTTTTGTTTTATTTTTTACATGCAAATATTGATTTTAGTAAAATATGTTCTTAGGTGCCTTATAATTTTTGCTTTTGATGTGAGTGGGAATTTTTTCCAGTTATAATTTAAAATTGATCTCTTTTGGAAGTACAGAAGAGATACTAAGTTTTATATACTGACTTTGTAACTGTCTATTCTAATAAACTTCTTGGTTAAAAAACTTTTCAATTGATGGAATTAAGATGAGACAATCTGTAAATTTAAGAATGATAATTTTGTTTCTTCTTTTATAATATTTGTCATTCAGTTATTTTCCTCCTTCTCACCCTTTCTCTCTTCTTTCCTTTTTTCTTCCTTCCTTTAATTGAAGTTTCCACGTAGTTGGGAACAAAAGCTAACCAATCCTTGTGAATATGATGATCCTGTCTTATTCCTAAACTTGGTGGCTATATCTTGAGTCTTCAGTTTCTAAAAATGATAACTTTCAGTGTTTCACAGGATTTTAGCACATATGTCACTCAAAAGGTGACTTTCGTTCAAATTACTCTGTCAATCTTTATTGAATACAGTTTAAAAAGATTATTTTTGTTCAAGGCTTCTTAGATTCTTTTACATGTACATATACAAATGCACATTCTCTAAGAATAAGGTTGAGATATTTCTGACATTTATTTGAATATAGAACACATTTATCTCCCATAGAACATATATTTATGTCTTCTAAAAGTAGTTTTTGACAGCTCTCAATTTGAAATGCTGCACTTATATTTCATTTAAGATATAGTGTTAATAAAAAAAATACACAAATATCAACAAAAAGTTACTTAATGATATGGTTTTTACAATTTTTAAAATACTTATATCTGTGTCTATATGATCACTGTCTTTTTCAATGCCAGAATTTTTTTCATATTTTTTCATTATGTTAAGCAGAGTACTGTTAATCTTTTCAGAGAACTTGGTCACCAACTCACTGATCAATTGCTAGCTGCTTTCTTCTCTGCTTTACTTTGTTTCTTGCTTATAATTTTCTATAATCATAATGTTTTTTAAGAATTAAACTGTAAATTCCAGTCTTATTTTCTTTTTTTCTAATTTATTAATAAAAATCTTGCAAAAAAGTGTATTTTATTTGAGTAATAGCTTGATTGTCAAGTTTTGAAACATTGTATTTTCAAATGAAGTGTTCTTAATTTTTAAACAAATGTTTAACTTAATTTATAACTATTTTATGGTTTTCTTTTAGTATAGAGAATGAGATCTGAGCAATTTTTTAAATTTGGGATATGTATTAATTTCTTTTGTTCCTATATGATCACGTTTTGTAAGCATAGATTCCAGGGATAATAGTAAATTAGATAATATCTCATTGTGTTTGCGTATTTACTAATATAGCCCTCAAACGCAATACTTGGCACCAACCAGAGTACTTGGCATAAAGTTGTTGCATGATTTCTAAATAAATAATCAATTACATTATTCTAATCCGCTATATTTATTCTAATTTTTTGCCTATACTCAGTATGTATATTAAATGTGTTATTTCTTAATGTTAAACCAACTTGATATTCCTAAAATAAACTCACATTCATTTGTGAGGAAAAAAAGACATTATATATTAGAATATTATGCACCTAACATTTTGAGAGTTTCTTGTTTCTATATATTTATATTTTATATAATTTTCTTTGTGGCATTTTATTCAAACATTCATGACAATTGCATCTTCATTGTCAACTTTTTATTTTTTTGATATGAAATGTTTTATTCTTTGGGAAATTTAATTAATTTTATCTAGTGTGAATATTGTGACATTATTTATGTTTTGCTTTGTATATCTTCCTCTGATTTTTAATATTTTAAAAACCTAGTGTTTGCTTTAGTCATCACGACAACACTATTGAAAAATAATGGAACATATGTTTGCCAGACATTTTTTTCATTGTGCTAACATATCTATCTACATGTATATGATGAAATACTAGCTTGGTGAAATTTGACCATTTTTTGTCTGCAAAACAAGCATAAGGCTTATTATAAGGTTCAACCTGTTAGATTTAAGACGTGAAAAAATTTCTAAGTCTAAGTCTACAAGGGTTAGAGGATGGATAACAGGGAAGGAACCATAGACCAAAGGTTAAGAATACTTGTATCACACAGTATTCAGTTTCTAATTGATCATTCTTGAAAAGGGACAAAACAATTCATGCAGTACTCTAAGAGTGCAAAGAATCAGACAGTCATCCAAGGAAGATCAAGAAAACATAACAGACTAACCAAAGACATAAAATATAGTACTGTTACCTGAACAGTGCTAGTGTCTTCAACTGTAGTGTTTGGAAAGGACACTAAAAGTTGGGGTTCAAATTTCACTACTCAGCTGCTGTACTAGTAAAGTAGAGATATGGGCCAATAAAATTAGAATGTCCCTTTGGCATTTAGCAGCCGGTATCATCCCTTTTCTCTTTCCTCACTCTGCTTGTTCCTAGGCTGCCTTCCTGGTCCCTCTACTCAATGAGCCCACACCATGAACACTGGTTGCTGTACAGAGCAGCCTCTGCAATCCATACTGAGAGGAGTACTTATTCTAAATATAACAATCCCTGCTGTAGAGTTCCTCCTCTCCCATCTTTGAATTCTAGTTATAACAGATTTTATTGGAATTTATTCATTCTCAGAATTCTCTCAGCATTGCTACATAGTTTTCAAGTATTCAGAGTTACTGTTGAAAAATCCAATACCACCATGTTTTCTAACTAAAACATCGTGTTTTATAACTAAAAGATGGTTTTGCTAAATTGTTTGATTTTTGTTTCTGTTGTCTTTTTTTCCTCCTCAAAAAGCATCCATTATCTTCTACTCCTCAATAGCTTCTTCTAAAGTTTCACAATAATGTATTTTAGAGTGTAAGTCTTTTTCTTACTCCCACTGGATACTCAGTGGATTATCTTAATCTGATATTTATGTCCTTCAATTCAAGGAAAAAATCTATTGAATTTATCCTTCATAATTTCTCCTGTAAATCTTTGCTATTTTCCCTTTCTGAAATTCATGATATTTAAATGCTTGCTTTCACACACTGTTTCATTTTTTTCTTTTCTCTAATATTCCTCATCACTTTCATTTTGAGCTACTTTCTACTCTATATCCTCTTATTAAATATATACATATTAATATATTTGTAAAATTTTTGCTTTTCTAATTAAAAAATTCACAGCACTTATTCTCTGAGCATCCTGACTTAATAAACAGTTGGTATTTGTTTTATTAATAGTATAGCATCTCATATTGCTCTGAGGATATTCAATTTTGGTGAATTTTAGGCTTTGTTTAAGTCTCTAACTATAATTTTAGAACCTTTTTGAAACTTTCTAGAACTCCTTGGCAGCTTGAAAGAAACATAAAGACATTGGTTGTAGATCTACCTGCATGGGCACATAGCAATCTTCATTATAAAATGATCAAGTTGTCGTTCAATTTATTTGGGTAACTTCCAAGTTTGTGTGTGTGTGTGTGTGGCATATATATAATTTATAAGGGTATAATATATATATAATTTATGTGTATAAATTTATTTTTGACTCAGCATTTTGGTCTTTCATTTATGAATGAGAGCTATACTCTTTCATTCTTAATAACCTTATAGACCTACTATTTTTCTATATTATTTTCTAAGTTTATCTTTATAGGATCTTCTTGTCTTTTATTTCCCATTATTGGATATAGTCCTTCATCAATGATTCTGCTCTTTATTACCAATAATGAAATCTTTAGTTATGCTACTTGTTCTTATTTTCCTCAAAACATCATTTAAAAAATGTTATTCAACCGGGCTCGGTGACTCAGCCTGTAATCCCACGCCTTTGGGAGGCTGAGGTGAGTGGATTGCCTGAGCCCGCAGGTTCAAGACCCGCCTGGGCAGGTGAGACCTCATCTCTACAATAAATCAAAAAATGAGCCGGCCGTGGTAGCGCGCGCCTGTAATTCCGGCTACTCGGAAGGCTGAGGCGCAAGGATCGCCGGAGCCCAGCAGGTCGAGGCTGCGGTGGCCGGGAGCGGCCACTGCACTCCAGTCTGGGCTACAGAGTGAGACTCCAACTCAAAAAAAAAAAAATGTTTTTTATTCTCCTTCTCATGTTTTTCTATTGTTTTTTAAAATCTCAGTCTGTCTTGATTTCTTCTTTTGTTTCAGAGAGGATAGATCTTTCTGAGCTCTTTTGAAAATGCCAAGTATTTACCTCTTACTGGCACAATATTACTATTGCATTTACCATTGTTTTCTTCTGCTTCAGCCATGATTTTATATGTTCTTCTCTCACATCCTCTGGTTCTTCTTTTCAATCGCTCAATTTTCAGTAATCTATTGTACACTTATAGTATTGCTTCCTGTAATCTATCCTCAGTTTTGAAAAAAATAAGTTTTATTTAGATATAATGTTTGGGTGAAAAAATATTGAACAGATGACTTTCCTTTGTTCCAGTTCTAGTAGACAGTTTAAAACTGTTCAGATCTATAGCTAATGTAACTGATTGATATTCATAGTTCCTAACACAATTCCCAGTGTCACATAGGTAGTAGATTTCTAAAGCATATTATTATTTTGAGATCTTTTCCATATGATACATAGACATACAGTGGATAGCTGTCTTTTGTTCATTCATTCAATACAAAATTGGTTACAGATTACTGTGCAGAGCAAATGCATTGAATTGTTGCAATGCAAGAACCCTTCTATTCAAAAGGGATGACACATACTGGTAAAGAGGAAGCTACCATGCCACAAGGGTGTGGCTGTGATTAAATGCAGGAGGTGTGAGCATACATAGAACAAGCAGTACCACCAGCTAAGACTCACCAAAAAGGGTTGAGACCTTAAAAAACAGAATGGAGTTAAACTTTTAAGATGTAAAGTATAATGGGGAAGAAAGAACTTAGGAAAAAAGATTTGTAAGTACAAAAGTTAAAAATGAATAGTGAGAGTGACCATTATGTGGGGGGGGAAAGTATTTTAGCACTTTTGGAACACTGAATGCGAAGTGTTTTTGCCTGCAAAGTGTAATAATGGAAAGATAAGCAATTAACTGACCGCAAAGGACAATGTATGTTGTAAGCAGTGTTGAAGGGGGTTATTATCTTCAGAGTCATACTGAGACATTGAAAATTTCATCAGGGAACTGATGTGATAAACTGCATTTTATAAAGATCTTTCTGACTTGAAAGAGGAGACTTGTTTGGAGAGGAGCAAAAGTAGAAACTGGAAGATCAATTAAAGAGCTATTACTGTAGAAGAGAGATAATGTTCCCTGTGAAGGGAGGTGAAGTGAGAATGAAGAGATGTGGGTAGATTTGTTAGATATTTTAGAGTTAGAATTCACTGGGCTTGGTAATTGGTCGTATGATGTGAAAATGAATGAGAGGCTCAATGATTGTGATCTGTGGCTAGAGCAACTGGGTCAATGATAATGTTACTACTTTCAGTAATATTTAAAATAAAAATAAATTTGGTTGAGTCAATGTGTGTGCTATAGAACGTGTGTGGGGGAAAGACTATGTGAAAAAAGAATGAATTCAAAATTATTACACAAAATAAAGCATACATCAATGCATTTCAACTACAGTATTATTTCAGCAAAACAACTTAACCATGGGGACATTAAATCTCATTATATATTTTTTTTCTTTGTAATATTCGCTTTACTCTCTTTTTCATCTACTATGAAACAAAGGAGATTTGGGGAAGAGATACATAAAGCAGTATATTCTTTACTCTTAAATGAGGTTTTTGACATTTTTATGTGTAGAGTAAATCTTCTAGAGATATTTTAAGGTTTGAATGATATTTAACAGTATTGCCATTGCAACAAGAGAATTACCTAATGCCAGAGGTTAAGATGTAAATCAGGAACGATAAGTTTAAGAGCCATGCTTTGACAAAAGTCTCCATCATTTCCCTACTTTTGGCCTCAGGTTTCAATAAGACTAGAATATTTGCTTTCTTGCTTTCTCATAGGGTATGTGACTACCTATCTATCCACAATCCCTACTTCTCGCCACTTTATTTTATGATGAGTTTTGTTCAGTCATCTGTGTGTGATTGAATAAACCCTGTCTTCCTGGTCTTCATTGTCTGGTTTCTCTGTGATCACATCTGAAAGAGCCTTGGGTTGTGCCAATCTTTCATATACAGTTTGGGGAAACCAACTCTGCTTTTTTTGTTATTACTATAAAATAGTCAAAGACATTTTTGAAATGAGTTTATGTATTTCGTAGACAATAAAATTTATTCAAGGTCTAAGTAGATTTCTGACTTACTTATTTCCAGCTAATTCCATTTGCCAGTAAATGAACTGAAATTCTTTTCCAGACATTAAATATAAACTAGAACTATCTGTTACTCTCTTCCATGCCCTACTTTTCCTTAAATTAATGGCCAACTACAAATTTTAGACTACCAAAAACAAAGAGGTGAGAAATTCACATTTTTAATTTGATTTTTGCCATAAGCCCAGTTATTTTATTCTTCTGAGAAACTTTATCTGGTCCTTTTCTTTCAAGGCTTTTAAAATCTTTCTTCTGAGGATTTTTGAGGCACCATATTTTGGATTATCTATATTTCTTTTCATTTCTACTTGCCAAATAGACAAGTCTTTTCTGAGTTTCTTTCTTGCTTGTAATACTTTTCAAAAAGCAAAAGGAAAGTCAGCACATTGGCTATTTCTAATTATTCCTTGTACAACTACAGGCTCAGTAGTTACTTGATCTTCTAAGTATCACCGGTAACAACTGTTTTACCAAATGTCTTGCATCACTTGGGTCTCCATTTTCGAGTCTCTAATATCAATTTGCTTATCATCTACTGCTTGGTCAATAAACCAATGCCACACAGTTTGGTTTTTGTTTGGTCATTTATCTATTTTAACAGAAAACTGGATATATCACTTTAGGTAATTCTAGTGTTTAAAGATATAAAGTCAAAATTACAATGTTACGATACCATAGAATTTATTTCTCATTCACATGACATTTTCTTTTTTTTTTTTGAGTTGGAGTCTCACTCTGTCGCCCAGACTGGAGTGCAGTGGCCGCTCCCGGCCACCGCAGCCTCGACCTGCTGGGCTCCGGTGATCCTTCCGCCTCAGCCTTCCGAGTAGCCAGAATTACAAGCATGCGCTACCATGCCCGGTTGATTTTTTTTTTTTTTTTGATTTATTGTAGAGATGAGGTCTCGCTGCCCAGGCGGGTCTCGAACCCGCGGGCTCAGGCAATCCACTCACCTCAGCCTCCCAAAGGCGCGGGATTACAGGCTGAGTCACCGAATCCGGCTCATATGACATTTTCAATAGATTTCTCTGATTGACTCAATGCTCTTCCCAAAATGATAATCAGTTTTATTCCATCTTTTGTATTTACTATCTTCAATTTATGGCTTCCAAGATCACCGTCAGTATCTGTCTCAAGCTTGTAGAGTAGGGAAAGGGTATGGATTAGAATATAAGGATTGTATGTGCCAGACATGGAAACAGTCCATATCAAACCAGTTTAGATATTGTTGACTAGAACTGAGTCTTATGGCCACACCTATCTACAAAGGAGGATAGGAAATGTTAAGTGGTATGTTTCCAAGAAGAAGAAGAATGAATTTGATGATTCATTAGCAAGTCTCCTCTACTACAACCTACTTCAGCTTCCACTCCACCTCCTTTATATAAGATAAGCATTAGAGTTTTTTTTTGAGTCACCAAGAATAATGATTACTGCCTCTTTGTGCCCCCTTGAGACCATAATCATTTTTGGTTAGAGTATTCCATGACCTCGTGAAGGAATTGCACCTTTAGGTTCTGACACCTCAGGAGGCCAACCAAGACCTTGTCAGATATAACAGGAGGAAGCCAGATACACATATACTTGCCCTAAAGTTTAGCTCTTCAATTTGCATTAGGAAGAAGCTCTCTAACACTTAACAGTTCAGGCAGGAACAAAAACAGGATTAAAACAACTAAAAAAACAGATATGCGTTTTCTGTTAGTCAAAGAAAAATTCTGACTTAGTAGAGGAGAATTGATAATGCATGCAAAGCAGCATGGAAGGTCAGACACAGACAAGCCAAATGGCATGAGACAAGTTGTCCTGACATGGATTTTAGGATTAGAGGCATTTTAATTTTTAATCCAGCAACCTGGGGCTTCCTAATCAACCCACTCAATCTTCCTGGGAGGCCCATGATCTACAGGGTTCTGAAAATTATCAAAGATCTACAACAGCAAAACAAAACAAAACAAAAAACTGTACAAGAGACAAGTGGTTAGTTACTGAAACTTTTTCTGTGTGTGTTTGCTGAGGGAAAAAAAAAAAAGAAGAAGAATATGAATTCAAACCAGTTTTGTCTGCTGCTAGGGCTATGAGAATCATCCTACTTACTGAGAACAAGCTTCCTGACGGCAATTTGGCCAGGAGGAGATGATCTGCTTCCCTGATTAAGTGTCTCTGCTGGAGCATTACTGCTTTCAGTGATGACTGTCCTTTTTAAAAATGACTATGTTTTTGAGTCTCACCTTCCCTCAGGTAAGTAAGATTATCCAGTTTTGGAAGCTGAAAACAGCTGTTAGTATTTTTGTTTCATACACATTCCCTTTCATCTACTACTGAATTATAGGCAGTTTGTGGGAAAAAAGTCATTGAAGTTTATTCCTATTATCTAAACATCATGTAGAGATTTCTAATCAGTTTGGTTGATCCTCTCAACCAAAAATAAAAGATAAATAAATTTTTAAAAATGAACGTTCCCCTGGATGAAATCAATTTCAATGTAGTTGAGAGTTGATTATTTTTATATCTATGCCGATAACATATTTCATGACATTGTCTCTTTAACGGATTTAAAATATCCTGGAGACTAGATGTGAAGTCAAATGTACACAATTTTAAAGGACTTAGCTAGAGGCTATTTGGTTATTCTTGCTGTTAAGTTTTCTCTTCTGATTACTGCCTAGTCATTCCAGTTGTTCACTTCACAATTAATCATGAAGACAGGCTAAAAGATCAAATCAATAGGCCTTGGCCAAACTGGGTGTATTGAGAAGATTTGGCTCTGCCTAACTTTGTTCAGAGGACAACTCTTACAGTACCACCTAGAAGACACAATGAATATTTGATGTTGATGATGTTGATGGCATCATTGCGAAAGTAGGAAAGTAAGAAACAGAAACGAACGTCTCACAGTCAGGCTCACAGACCATTCTGCTTTTTAAAACAGGAGTATAATTTTTCTTGTCTCTGAAATTTGCTTTCACCCCCCAAAGTCAATATGCCACAGAATTAGCATAGCCATCAACACTATTCAGCACTTACTCACAGAACAATTTTAGATGTATTTGTAAGTTAAAATGAATTTCCAACATGCTGAGCGATGTGATCTGTCAAATTAGTCTAGATGTCAGGTGCCTAAACTTTCTCTGTGAGAAAGTATTTACAGAGTTTTTGCTTAAAAAGTCATAAAGAATATATGTGGGAGACGACTGTTATTTAAGGTAGCAAATTATAATTATTGTGAACTTCTTTTTAATGAAAACACCTACGCCAATTAGTTCATATTTTATACTAAAGTGATTATTTCCAAACCTCATTTTCTTTAATCAAATCATTGTTTGTTACGGAAACATGGCAAGCTGTCAAATGAGTGGAATGTCTTTTTCTAATCCTGACTTATTAGTATAATTTTTCCCTTCAAGACAGGCAGCAAAAATATCCACAGGAGCTATAATTGGCTATGGAATGAGACAGTCGCCTCTGGCAATTGAGGTGAAGTAGGTTGGCTGTTGAATTGTAAAGACCCTATTTTTCTTGTTAGCTCTTATCCTTCCCTGTACCCCATCCACAGGGCAAGTTTAATCAGCAATTCTATAGTAGGAAACTCCATGGTACTCTGAACTCGTATTTGAATTTTTTTGTTTGTTTACTGTTTCCTTTTTTAACTGATTAACCATATGAGCTTGGAAAATGTCTTCAATCCTCTAAGCATTTGTTTCCTCATCTGCAAATTGAGGATAAAGCCACCTTCTTTGTTAAAGTGGCAAAAAAATGAAATGGAGTTTAAGTAATGTGCCCAACAGGAAATAGTTACTAAATAAATGGCAGCAATGTTTCTGATAAATTGTCATATTCTGGGAAATAACAACCAAGCTAATTTGAATTGCATGGCAAAAGAACCCCACCCTTCTTCCTGGAGCATGATCATGCTTATTCCATGGTCAACAGATTAAATGTCAATTTTAATCCCGGAGTAAAATTTTATAGCCAACTATCAACCCCAGAAAATGGAGGCTGATAATGGAAGTGCTGACAAATCTCTTGATGTTTTCAAGAATGTAAGGGGCTTCTTAAGAAACTGGAATTGCGAGGTAAGCTGTTTACTTTTTCTGCTAAGAAGGCAATTATACAGACCTGTTGGAGAAGTTTATAATATGATTAAACAGTCAACATTAAATCAAATGGTGATTGAATACCCACGTGACAGGTTACTTTCACAGTACTTTTGAGTTACCTGGATTTTATTTTCAAATGTCTTTACCTGGACTATGGGAAAGGAATTGTCTGTGTTTTTAAGACAGTGTTAAATGGGTTGATGGACAGATGGCTTCTTTAAAAAATAGTTTTCTAATTTAATATTTACCAAATGAGAAAAGTTGACTCTACTTGCATTTTTAAAAATCTTTAAAATAACTAAATAACTGGTCCAGACAATCTAAAGAATATTTGCTCATATCAATTTGCATCAGATTTCCATTTGATACACTGCAAAGCAATTTGTGCTAACACATGTAGCTAACAAAGATTACACTTTAAATCTGTATAGTAATTCAGTTTGCAATTTATTTCTAATACACTAGATATTAGTATTTTTATAAATACCAAAATATATCAAATATATTGTAGGGGAGGATTCTACATATGAGCCTTAGAAGATAAAATATGGTAAATAAACTAAAAATATTTATATTTAATATTTGGAATCATTTATTTTCTATCATTGTGTCTGCATGGAATAAGTCTATAGTCTATCTTCTGATATGCATTAAACACAAATATTAACCTCCTTATCAGTTAATTTATATTTTAAAAGTTTTTAAAAAGTATAAGAAAAAATGTGTCCTAGTCAAAAACAGATCGACTCAAATGATATAATAATGATATGAAATTCAATAGATCATAAATCTTCATTCAATCCCAAATTTTCTAGTATAAATAGGAAGTAAATAAAGAGTAAATAAAACACAATAGGGAACCCTTCATGCTTATACATTTTCAAAAATCTGATTATGATGAGACCATTGTGATTTTGTTTTGTTTTGTTTTGAAGCAGGATTTATTGAGAGGACAGAAAAGCTCCCACAGTGGAGGGGGACCAGAAAGGGTTGCCCACCATTGTGTTTTTAAAAACAAAATCTTAAAAAGCATAAGAGTATGTTTATTTAATAGGTAACATAAAGTCGTGTTTAAAAGCAGGGAGTACTTATTTGCCTGGGTTCAAGTCTCTGCTTTTTTTCTACTAGCTTCATGACTTTGGGTAGGTTACTTAAAATTTCTGGGCCTTACTTTTCTTATCTGTGAAATAGAAAGCAAAAGTAAATACCTCTTTTTTGAGTCGGATTCTTACTCTGTTGCCCAGAGTACAGTGGTACGCTAATGGCCACCACAGCCTCGACCTGTTGGGCTCAGGCAATTCTGCCGTCTCAGCCTTCCAAGTAGCTGGAACTACAGGCCTGCGCTACCACTCTCGGCTTATTTTTAGATTTACTGCAGAAATGTGATCTCACCAAGTTTCCCAGGCTGTTCTCCAACCTCTGAGCTCAGGCAACCTCTTCCCTCGGCCTCTAAAACTGCTGGAATAACAGGCTTGTGTCACCGCACCCAGCCAGTAAATACCTTTTAAGTTTATTTTTAGGATTGAAGGAGTTTATAAATGGAAAGGTCTTCAAATTGTGCCCTAAAAAGAATGATATTTAATTGTTAGATATATGTATATATTTATTTTTTGAAAGTCAATCTCATGAAGCTCATTTTCCAAAAAAATTAAGGTCTTATTTTATTTTATTGATAGAGGCTGAGAGAATAACTCATTTTTCCCTTCTTCCGTAGTAGGCACAAACTAGAAAAGAGTACTGTATTTCTCTGAACCAACCTCATTTCATTTTTTAAAAATGAATTCAGAATTGGTAGGCATTAGTGAAGCAGCCCTCAAAGTTTAGCATGTATCAGAATCATATGGATGACTTGCTAAAACACAGATTGCTGGACTCAGCACCAGAAATTCTAGGTTTTGGGTGAGGCCTGTTAATGTGTCCTTTTTACAAGTTCTCAAGTGATTATGATACTGTTCTTCAGGAAATCATGCTTTGAGAACTTTTACCCAGAAGAACAATTTGGAGAGAAATCCAGTCATTTGAATATAGAAGCCATTGTTATTCCTATAAATAGGTAAGAAATGTTATCATTGCAGTTTGTGCTAACATTTGACCGTCTAGTTGATATGTAAAGGATATTTATTCCAATGACTTGGATACTGCCTTTAAGACACCTCCATTGCAAATCATTCTCATCTGGAAACATCTTTTATCACATCCAGCTAGTGAGAATTCTTAGGCTTTTTGTAGCAGAAGATGGAGAACAGTTGGATAAATGATGAAATGAGTAGAGTCTTTGACTGACAGGCTACAAGATAACACTTCAAAATCCTAAGCAGGGGGCAGCCAAGTCTTCCCACCTGCTTGGTGTTTGACCAGAGAAGTGTCATGTAAGTAGTGTTTTAGGAAGATTAATTGTGTAGTGGAATAGAAAGAAAAAGAGATTAAGTTAGACTGGGATGGTGGCTATGGTTATAGAACACTTGTGAATGGTAGCAGGAATCAGAGAGAGAGCGAGAGAGCATGCACGAGAGAGAGAGAATCAGCAAAACCTAGTAACTGATTTTGTGTGAGGATAATTAAAGTATCAACTTAGGTTCTTGGAGATCAGTATCTAGTGCACTTGAGCAGAAGGGAACACAGCTGGAGGAAATATGTTTCTGACTCTAAACCAGGGGTCCTCAAACTACAGCCCGCGGGCCACATGCGGCCTGCCGAGGACATTTATCCGGCCCACCGGTTGTTTTTGCTGCTGCTGCCTGTCCTGCCTAGCAGCCGACTCGTCCCGTCCAGCAGTGCACATGTGTGGAATGTGCATGGCACTCACCGATTCCCCTCCTTCTCTCTGTCTCTCAAGTCCTCTTCTCAGTCTTGGGTGTGATCAGACGAGTCACAAGCTTGCCTGTGCAGAGCCTGCTGCTGCCTGAGGACCGAGGTAAGAACAAGTTAGGATTTTTTTTTTTTTTTTGAAGTTAGGAGGTCTATTTTTTTTTTTTTTTAATTTTGCAGTTAGTAGGGCCTTTTTTTTTTGTGGTTAAGGGGGACCTTTTTTTTTCTGAAGTTAGGTCTATATTTTTTTTTTTTTTGCAGATAAGGGGCGCCTTTTTTTAAAACTATAGTCCGCCCCTCCAACGGTCTCAGGGACAGTGAACTGGCCCCCTGTTTTAAAAGTTTGAGAACCCCTGCTCTAAACCAGTGTGGCTTGGTTTCAACAATAGCCTTTTTTCTTGACCTGTATCAACCTGAAAGCAAAAATCAGCACTATTCTTCATGCCTCAAATAAAAATCCATTTTACCAGTGATTAGTTCAACCAGAATTTAATGTTTCCAAAATCTCCTGTACACAATCTCTGTCCATTTATTTTCTTTTCCTTCCGCTCCCATGTCTTCTTTTCCTTCTCCACTCTCCTACCCACCCCACACCATGGGAAACTTGTTGATGGAAAGACAAATATTATGTGACTGTTATTTTTACTGTTTTGTTTTTTTTTTTTCTGTTATCTAAACAACAAGAACAAGGATGAACTATAATTTGGAATAAGAGAGAGAGAAGCTAGACATTGGGGGAAAATGGAGAGAAAGGTTTATTGGAAGAGCCCTGTGTAGACCACGATTATTTACTATTTTTATAGAGTAAGAATCTTACTCAAAATGTGAAGGCAAAACAGAAAGATAAGCCGTGAGGTTGGAATGGCAACGGACAGGGATCTAGGATTTAGTGAGGAGAAGCAAAATGCTGAATGGGGGTTTCTTATGCTACCTACCCTACAATTTGGCCAGTTTGAGGGCAAACAGGGAACGTCAGAAGTAAGCAAGGTCAACAACCACCTCATTCTATTTAGAGCATTCTCAACTGTTGCCAAAATGGTAGAAGCAGTTCCATTATGTAATATCATTTTTATGTACATTATTTCTGTTGAACACAGTAAGTCAAAGGTGAAACTATGCAGCTGCATTGATTCTTTAGTTTATAAAAGCTGAGGTGTACTGAGTAATGTATTACACATTTAGCACTAAGCTGCTTTTGTTGCCAATAAACAATATGAAGTCAAAGTGCAAAAACAAACATTTAAAAGCAGAAAGGTGAGAAAAAGTTCCTAGATCACAAAGCTCTACACAGAGTAGTTAAAGAAACACCAAAGCTAGTGTTTCCATAGATGTTTAGCATTTAATTGGAAAATTCCAGTCTCTCTAAATTTGAGAAATCATTTTATAATGAGCACAGCAGCTAGGCTCCATCTATGTATCATGAAACGATGTCTAAATGACAAAGCTGTCTGCAAAAGTCTCCTTCATTTTTGTGTGAGATATTTTTAGGGGTGAATCTCCATGACACAGTAATGACAGCTGATATCTTGGTACTGTTTAGTGCAGGAGTCCTTAGTGTGTTGACACCAAATCCATTTTAATGCTTCATAAAATACAGCATTAAAAAAGCATAATCCTACAAAATGTATGCATTATTTATTTCCATGTGTGTTTTCAAAGTGAAATATTGAAAAGTTGAAAAATAATAATTAAGAAAATTTTCAACTTTGACACTAGATAGACTTTTTACATTTGAGTTATTATCATTATTATTTAAATCTCAAGTATAAACTGATATCCTGGAGAAACTTAGACCACAGAGATAATGTTGATAAAATTAATTAACCATTCAGATGAAATTTTTAAAATGTAGTGTTTTCTGAGTGGTGGAGGAAGAGATTTGAATGGGAAGGAAAGTATTATTCTATCTGGAGAGGTGACTGACATGATAAATGTCACTGAAAATTATGAAAATAGTAGCTTAACTTTAGCAGCCTTAGGAGGCTAGTCGAGTAGAGGTGAGGACAGGCACAGGAATGTGGTCATTGGCCTGGGGGCTCTTGCTCTTTGCAGAAAAGCCACCACATTTCTCAATGGGATATTTTCTGTCATCTCAGGTCTGCCTAAAAGGTAGAGAATATGGGGGAAAATTAGATTCATAGCTGATGATGTGAACTCAAAGAAATAGTCACAACATTGTTTCTATTAAAAAGTGTCTTTTACATTCCAAACAAATGATTTGCACTTGAACCTCTGGTACATTCACACTCTGAATCCCAACTTGAACAGAATGGTGCTAAGGAGTTTTAGAGTCTGTAGAATGATACCATTCCTTGAATACAACACAGTTCAAGGAGACTGCGGCCATGCATCTGGATCCGATCTTCTGATCCAACTCAGCATATACTTAGTCATTTACATACATTCCATTTGAGCTCTCCTTAAGTTTCTCCATATGTAGGCTTCTTTCAAGAGCTTATTGATACTCTTATTTGGTCTGATTAATTAAGCACACTATTGACAAAATCTGGGATCTTTATTTAATCTAGTCTAGTGGAAGTTGGAAACTCAGTCAAGGTGTGGAACTAGAAACCTTACAGTTTCAAGTTGGTTAAATTAATATTCTTGCATTTATTATATGTCAAACATTGTACTACCACTTAACAAAGATTGTTTCTTTAATATTTCTATTAATTCCAGAAAATGAGTATTATTCCCACTTAACAGATACAGAAACAGAGGCTAAAGTCATATAGCTGGTGAGTTGCTGAGCCAGAATTCAGATCCAAGTATTTTATTTCAAGAGCCTGTTCTTAATTTCTCTGCTCCGTTGCTAGCTGTTTACATCTGTCTGGGAGGTGAAGCGTTCATTCTCATCAAATGGATTTTGAAGCAGAGTAGAGTAGTCAGTCTGGAAAATCAAAAATTACTATCTTATCTTCCCCAAGTGATGATAAACTGTTTTTCAAGGATTGGTGCCTTTAACATGTTTCATCTCTCATTCCATCTCGAAAAGCATTCTGTGTCTTTCAGAAACTCTATAAGTGTGGAGTGGCTCAAAACTAACTTATATGTATTAAACCAGTTTTTTAAGATAGAATTTTTCTGTCACATAGTTAAAGGATCAACAAAGTAGTTGCATACCTTTTTACTTTTTATTTTTGACTATTCTCATGTGAGAATAGCACAGTAATACTCTGCTCCATACTATTTCCCAGGGGGATTACTGCCTAGAGCATTCAATGTACATATTGGAAATACTGCCAAAGGTTAATTTTCAAATGATATATACATTTAAAATAAATGTACATAATAACCGTTTAAAATATAGTTCTAGGTCCACATGGATTTTTAAAATACATTTTTTTTCTGAGCTAAGTGTTCTAAATTCTTTCTTTTCATTATCTTATTTAACTTTTTAAGGGGGTAAGAACTACATGAGAAAACTGAGATTTGGGACAGTTAATAAACTTGTCCTTTGTCAGACAGCTAGCTAATGGTGGAGCTGGAATTTGAAACTAAGTATGTGGACTCTAGAGCCTGAGGTCTTAAACATTGCACAACACTGGCTCTCTGCAGTCATAAATCATAAATTATATTTTCTTTGATGTCTAATTTCTTTGAAGCCTTTCTCTTTTTGGGTCTGCATACTAACCAGTTGTACTACATGTTTTGTGACTGTAAATTAGGTGGAATGTTCAGATTTCTATCAATATTATCTTTTAAAAAAAGCAAAATTAGAAAACAATCTCATTTTTATAACATTTGTTCAACACATTTTTATCTTAAAAGTGCTAAGCTGAAGAATGTAGGGTTTTCAGTGGGGTTTAACATGGATCCTTTTCTTGATGATTTTTATTATTTTTTTCCTCTCTGAATATATATGTATGTTCCTCAATGGGAATGAAGTGGAATGGGAATGGAGGGAGAGATACAAAAATCTCATGAAAGCATTTTAAAACCTAGGTGACATGCTTGTAACTCTCTTCCTGAGAATCTGATAGATATTTTTATCTCCAGTTTTATAGCATTAATAATATATTTAACCAGGAAGAACAAAGTGTTTAACGTCTCTTTCTCCCTCCCTCTCTCCTCCTGCCTTTTCTCTCCCCTCCCATTGTATATTTTCCCCTGAGAAGTGGGTAAGATAATATGGTTCAGAGTTTCCTTGCATTTTTTTAATAGGCCAAGTGTGAACAGGGTGATGTTTAGGGGAATGGAAGCCAAAAACAATCTGCTTAGTTCCGCTTCTTACCTAGGCTTAAGTCCAGGACAATATATGTTCTTCAAGATCATGGACTGTTATGCCTAGATTACCAAGTAGATAATCTGTGTGAGCATTTACAATTATAGATCAAGACAAAGCAACACCCCTGGAAGCCATTCGGAACCTACTTCACCTAGCAAGTAGAGAATGTCACATCAGTTCAGTGGTATGAGGTTTCCACTTAAAAAAACAAAGAGTTATAATGCCTTGAACTCTTTTGGGCCTTTATAAAGGTTGTGACAACATTACTAAAACTTTCTCTTTCAATTCTTATAATAATCCCCCCAAAGTAAAGAATTTTTGTTTTAACAATAAGGGAGAAAATTACTCTCTCTAGAAAATATAGAATGTTGGCTTAAAAACAAAAAGTACACTAAGCAGAGATGTATGATATGAATAATAAAAACTATATGAGTTATTTAGTGGTGTGGACTGACCTATATGAGTGTGGTTGCCAGGAGAAGAGAGTGGGGGATAAGATAGAGCTTGACTAAGCAAGCCAACTGTGAAATCACTGAGAGGACAAGTTACCAGGGGTTATTCCAGGGTACCAATTAACACAATCCATTCATGATGCAAAACAAATGTGAAAATCTATACTAGTATTGAATTAATAAGACTATAGATGAAAATATAATTTCCGCTCTATGTTCAAGTTCATCAGGGCTTAGTTTGTTTCCATTTCAGAAGCAAGTGTTAAATGCAGGTCGGTCTGACTACTTCTAGGAAGGTGATAGTCTCTGTGACCTCCTTGCCTGCAAAGCCACCCTGTGAAAGTTGTTCTGCAAATACCTAATTACCTCTTAACGTGTTCATAAGACCATAATAAAAATCAACACATTTTCCTCATAAAAAGAAGGCTTCCATTGGAGGCTGAATTTCATTATGTTATTTTGCTTTTTTAATGTAAACAGCAAATACATTTTCTATTTGAATGGTGAACAGGAAATGTCTTAAAATGTACTACATCTCCAGGGCTAACTTTCAAAATTTATTTATTTTTAATATGGCTTTGACGAACAATTTTCAGTCGCTCGGACTTAATAACCAAAACAAGTGAATATTACTTAAAGTGGCTGTGATTTTTAAAAGCAAATAAAAGCCAAGGGGGAAAAATAAGCTTTAATATACCAATTGTTTATAGGAATGATTTCAGTTATTTACTCTTAACCATTGTGCACTCACGTTAAAAGGCAAAGATACAATGATTCTTCTTTTAAAATACATGGTGCATCCTTCTTTTTATTTTAATAAGAAAAAATAACCAGCAGTGCAAATAACATATTATACAACAATTTGTACATTTTTTTAAGCTTAACACTATGGCCTTAACAGAACATAGTAAAATACGTGTATTGACCAAATCCTTAGTCTTTCAAACATACCATTTCTGGATAAAATATGCTTTGTCTTGGAACAGATTGATATAAAAATGCATGCATGCTATAAAAGAACAAAGACAAACTGTTTTCTAAAACATTAACTTTTTTATACTCACACATTTGGATTTGGTGAAAATAAACATTTAAAGCAATCTAACAAGCTGCCCCAAACCTGCACAGTCCTTTGTATTCTCTCAGAACGACAGATGCAAGACTGGAGAGTGAATAATTCCCTTTAGAAGATGTATTCATAAAGCCAGTTTTGCCAGAATTTGTACAAACTCTTTCACTGCTCAAACCAAAAGGACAATAAAATTGAAAAATGAAATTACTAGCTCTTCTTAATTTTTTAGTACATGCCATCTTGTCACATATCTATTTGTTTCTGTCAATATGTTAGTTTAATTGAACAATTCTTTTTAGACTCAAAACACAAAATATTACAAATTGGTTAGAATCTACAACGCAGCTTGTTATGATTTCCATGGTATACCTATAAGGTGTCAGAGTAACTATGCTCCAAGAAAAGATCATATTAAGTTTGATTTTAGCAGGTACAATTTATTTTCCCATTTAAATTTGCGTCTAAATATTTCAGCAGTATTTAATGTTCAAAATTAAATAATAAAAGTTTATCAAAATGTATTTTATTAAATGATTTAATTTAATTGAAATTTAAATAAAATTTAATTTATTTAAAATGTAATTTATTAAATGATAAAGGTTTATCAAAATTAAGTGACAAAGGTAAAAAGGTTTCTAGCAATTTTGTGGCTCTGCATTCTCCTTTTCTCCTGCCACTTCCCAGAAGCCCAGACTAAGCAGCTCTGGGGGCTCATGATCAAATTGGTCTCCAAAAATTAAAGAATTTCTTACTCATGTGTGTTCTTGGTACTCTGACATTTGACATAAATATGAAATTCCCATAGAGTTCACAAGGTAGGAAAGGAATCTAGAAAAAAATGAATAGCAGAACTCAAGTACCAATTTGCAATCACTGAGTTCTTAGACAACCAATCACCAATAATTTATGGGGAAATCCATCTAGTTTATTAAGTGTTACATTCTTCTTGCCTAGGGCAGACAAAAAGGATTTTCTATCCCATACCTCTTTTTTTTTCTTTGATTTGCTGAGATATAATTTAAATATGGTAAAATCCACCTTAAAATGGTATTCAGTTCTATACATTTTGACAAACTTACACAACCCTGTAACCACCACCACAGTGAAGATAGAATGTTTTTATTATTCCCCAAACTTTCTTCATACCTCTTTGTGTACAACCCCTCCTCCCATTTCTAATCTTTGGCAAACACTGATTTCTGTCCCTATATTTTGCCTTATCAAAAATGTCAAATAAATGGAATAACAGAGTATATTTTTTTCTGAATCTTTCATTTAGCATAATGCTTTTTAAATAATTCATATTGGTGCATGTAGCAGCAGATTGCTTTTTTCTATTGCAAGGTAGTATTTTACTATCTGGATATACTGTAATTAATTTATCTACTGCCCCATCACTTTTGTTAGATATTTGAGTAGTTTACAGCTTTTTTTTTTTTTTTTGATTAGGAATAATAAAGCTGCTATAAAAAATTGCTTGCAGGTTTTAGTCTGGACCTATGTTTCTATTTTATTTGGGTAATTATGAGTAGATTTCTAGGTCTTATGGTCAGGATATGTTTAACATCATAGGCAACTGGAAACTGTTTTCCAAAGCCACTGTACTAGCTTGCATTTCTGCAATCAATGAATAAGAATTCCACTTACTCTAAATCCTTGCCAACATTTGATATTACCTATTGTTGTTTTAAATTAGAGCCATCCTAATAGCTATGTTTTGTTATCGCACTGTGGTTTTAATTTGTGTTTTCTTAATGGTGAATGATGTTGCTTATTTTATATTCATATCTCTTATTTGGTGTCTGCTCATATATTTTGCCCATTTTTAGGTTGGGGTATATTATTGCTAAATTTTGAGAGTTTCAAAAAATATATTATGGTCCTTTATATATTCTAAAATGGGAGTGATTTTTTTTTTCTATATCCTTAGTAGAAATGAATGTTTCATTTGTTTGAAGATAATAAATATGCTATTTGCAGATGACTGCTCTATAACAAAGTTTTTATTTAAGCCATCTTATCTACTGCATACTAGTTCCATGCCTTTTCCTTTCATCTAAATAACTATAAATATAAATATAAACAGCCACTTTTGCTTATGAAACATACTGTCTCCAAACATAAAATATGATTATTTAAAAATAAGTAAAACACATGTCTTTGTCTTTATTTTCTTTTAACTTAAAGTTACTACATGATGGCTGAATCAAGGAAATCAAACCGGATAGTAATGTAATTCTCAAGAGAGAACATGATTTCATAAAAGCTTCAGCTCAATT
This sequence comes from Carlito syrichta, assembly GCF_000164805.1. Lineage (NCBI taxonomy): Eukaryota > Metazoa > Chordata > Mammalia > Primates > Tarsiidae > Carlito > Carlito syrichta. The sequence goes on along the minus strand of NW_007252292.1, from coordinate 193,929 downwards.
ACTGTGATAGCAGAGCTGTCAAAATATACCTATGAATCACATTTAGCTCCATTTTGACTGGATTCTTGCATTAATTTTAGTTGCTGAATTTATTTTAATAGAAGGAAACCACTTTATAAAGTTCCAGTAAGAAGCTGGCTTAACTTTTTCAAGGAGTCTGAATCAAGTTGAATTGTTCATAAAAGAAAGAAACTCCACTTCTCATTTTATTTTTCCACTTGAAGACCTAGTAGGAAACACATGAACAACTCTAAAGTATCTAAGGTACTTCTCTAATGATATAGTCCATGGAACAACTCTAATGATACAACACTCTTTAGAATACTTTGAGGAAGAGCAAGCTTCATGGCCTAGAATATTGGTGCACTTAATTAAGCATTTCCACTTCATATATTATTAAACCTCCCTTTTCTGAAATATTTCAAAAAAAAAAAAGAGGAACAGGGGAAAGATATGTTAAGATTGGGAAAGATATGAGTAAGAGTAAATCAATCAGGTACTTACACACTTACTTCCTTTATTTGTTCAGAGATCAAAAATAAATTGTATTCTGAACAAATATTTCAAGACTTTTACTTGGAAATTTTTGCCAAGTTTTGGTTGAAAATTCTAGTATACACTAAGTGATCTACATTGTAGGATAAAATTGAGAAATGAGGTTTGGCAAGTGGTCATTCACCCAATGAAATCTGTCTACCCTGATAATGAAGTGGGTTTGGACATGGGAAGGTGAATGTCAGCATTTAAATGTTATGATTTCAAGCTGGAGGAGAATAGAACCAGGGAATTTTATAAGTGACAGGGGTGAATGATCTCTTGGATCTTATCTGATGTACGGAAAACTGTGGTTATGACATTTGCAGGTTTACCTGAGAAATGTGTATGGGATGGTGGGTAGATATTAGACCCACTGTTTCCCGTATGTTATAAAATGACTTACCTCTTAATACAAATACACCGACTCAAAGGTGAGAGGGATGAAACTTGAAGATGCATAGTTTTCAAAGTTCCTCCCCATATTCCTGCAACTACCCACCTCAAAAATCATTTTGATACTGGGTAACATCAAGATATTTATAAAAAATTCTTCAACTCTGAAAATGGACATGAGAGAGGAGATAGCTAGAGAAAGATTAGGCAGACAGAGAGGGCAGGTCCTTCAGTAACAATGTAACAAACTTCTAAAAGGCCTCTCAGACTGATACACTCCTGTTGGTAAACAAGCTCCCCACAGGCCTCTCAGGCTAGAGCTTAAGTACTCACTGCTGGGATAGAAAAGCAACTAATCAGCTTGCTGTCAAGGACCGACCAATCAGCTCACCATTAGGCCCCTACCTGCTGATTGGCCCTCTGTACTGACCAGTCAAAACATCTAGTGCTGACCAATCAGCTCACAGCTAGTGCTAGCCAATCAGCTTGGTCTTTGGGCTATCTTAAGCATCTGGTTTCGGCTCCACATCTGCAAACTCCTTGGGTCTCTTTCCAGTGTGACGGCTTTCCTGTCTTCTCAATAAGTTCTGCTTTCTCACTTTCCAGCTGTCCATATCTCTCATTCCTCCTGGGCACGAGACAAGAACCACAACCTGAAAAACTACAGAAGATCTGCAGAAGATCTTGGAGCCCAAGAGCCATGCACCCAAGAGGCCGTCTTGCCTGTCATCTGAGTTTGCAGAACTGGGAGAGCTGCTGGAAGAAGGCAAGACTGCAAAGCTGAGACACTCCAGGGACTAGGCTTGCCAGTCCACCAAATCAGCAATGTTCTCAGGGCTTGGCTTGCCAGCCCACTAAAGCCAGCACTTCTGGGGCTGTGCTTACCATCATCTCAAGCTGACCCTCTCTGGGGATTGACTGGCTGACCCACTGAGCTGACGCTCTTGAAGCCCAGGCTGACCTGAAAAATCCATATGAGATACAACCTTTGAAGGATAGTTTAATGTTATTAGGATTTAGGTGTAGCTGTAAATTTAGCATTATATGAATTTACTTTATAAACAGGCCCACTTAGCAGTAGTCCAGAAAGTTTCCATCTCATACTAAATTCTCCTTCATGGTCTGTCAATATAATGATTGCAGATTTTTAGACAAGCATAGTACTAAGCAATAAAAAAGACCTGTTTTTAGTATTCTGAACTCTTCTTGTTTTCTAAAGGAAACCAAACAAACAAATCACACATTCCTCACAGAATATTCAGTGCATAATGCTGCCAATGACAATACTTCCTTCTGAACCTTGGACATCTGGTTCCCTTTCTGCATACTTCTCATCTCCATTTAAAGCTTGTGCATAAGAGGAGGCTTTATATAACAAAAAGAGAAACATGAGCATAGTCCCATGACTCTATTCTAGTGAATACAAAGGAAGTTTCTTCTCATAAAGGCAACCTCTCCATGTATTGCTATATTTGTGATGTGGATCTTCAAATTTCCATGTCCTCAGACAGATAAGGAGAGAGTCTGGCAATGTTGGTTAGGGATTATGGTGCACTAACCCCTATGTCAGGACAATGTTTGAAATATTAACTTAATTTCCTCATATGAAGTTTCCTCTTTTCTTCCTCACACACTGAAAAAAAAAGTCAAGTGTTAGAATCTTCCAGATGGAAGTATACAATAGGTTGAGAATCAAAAAATAAAAACTATATGTCCTAGATTTTATATATCGAAAACCAAAACATTTGGTAGTCCTAGAGCATTGCACAGAACTATTGAAGAGTGCTCCAATTCCTGTGAAACCATATAGAGAGAACCAGGGAACACTTTCAAAGAGACTGTACACTGCATGATGATGGCATCAGCCACTGCCTGTGAACAGAAGATTTAAGTTTTGCCTACCTCCAATAACGACTTGGCACCATATAACTCCATGAAAATTAGACATGACCCCTTTGAAAATTGAGAACCTTAACAGAATGAAATCTAATTATTATCCTATTAGAGCTTTAAAATACAAACTAAACTATAAATCTGTATTCTCTACACATTATAGTTTATGAAGTAAGATACATATCTGCTGCATCAAACTATATTTAGACAACTAACCAAGTGTGTATAACGGGAAACCCCTTTCTTGAAGGGTAACTATGAGTAGTGACTCTAACATCTTTTCCTCCAGAAGTAATTACATGTAAAAGTAGAAAAATAATCAGTTAAATTTTTGTTAGCTTCTGTACTTACTTTGCTATATTTCCTTAAATATAGTGCTTTAATCCCACTAATCTCAGACAAAATAATCTAGTTTATAACCATAAAAGTCAGGGAACAAGATACCATCTGGTATTTTGGGTCACAAGACATTAGTGGGGACAATATAAAAATCAGATACACGGAATATCTCCAAGTAAAAATATGACAACAAAGTTAGAGGAAAAAAACTATGTTGGTTCTGATATGCTCTCCCAAAATTAAACTCATTGTCCTACTGGTAGTAAAATTAATAGTGGTAATAATTACAATAGCTACTATATTATAGGTAATTTTGAGTATTTATTATGTGCCAAGCACTACACTATTTATTAAACACCAAGCAGTATACTAAATATTTACATTATACATATGTAATAATATACATATATTATTTTAACGTTGCAATAATTTTATCTCCAGAACCCATGCTTCCATATTATGACCCCTAATCTCCAACAACTCTAAAATAGGCTTTGCAAAGAGTAGGAATTAACTCAAAGAGCCTCAAATACAATTCAGTATTCACTTTGAAGTAATACGTATTTGTGCTGCCAAAGTCATAGACGTTATTTTGAGTATAACTTTTCTGCATTTCTCTAGATTCTTTGTCAATGAAACACGATTTTAAGGGGATAAATGCATCACTAGATCTTATTTTTTTCTGTTATAAATGCATAAATAATTAATTACTTATCCAGCAGATATAATCTATCATGCATATGTTTCCACACTAATAAAACAGAAGGCCCACTTCGTACATTTGACACGGCACATTGATTAGAACTTCCAAAAACAGGGTGTATTAGAGATAGAGACTTGTGGGTATTAGGCCTTGAGACATGACTGAGGCGTGTCTGGAGAGGGACAGCTCATCTGAACACTTACTTTTATATGTGAAGAACAGTTCTTCACAGTTATCAGAGTGAAAATTCCATCTGCTACTTGCTATCTACAGACTCTTAGCGGAAGACACAGACCTTTAAAAATGCTTATTTGTTACAAGAAAATACAATACATTTTCAGATCCTCAAATATTGAACCAGAAAGATTATAGAAAACTCTATGCCAACAAGAGCCAGTAGAGATTACAAACATTATACAGAAAGGAAAACAAAAGCATCCTGAAGATCCCTGTTGAGGAAGCTGCCTCATTATTTAGTTTTGAAACACAACTTAGTTTTTTCCTCCATTGTCTCTGATATAATTTTAAAGTTTGGGCAGATAATTGGAGAGTGGGAGATAGCAAAAGGCATATCCTTACATGGCAGGGCCGAATGGAACTGAGGAGACTGGGGAGGCATGAGCAGACTAAAGTTTTCATTCTTTTTAGAAAAAAAAAAAGACAATTTATTAAATGAGAGGCAGTTACACACACCTCCAGAAACTCAAAATTGTTAGCAGCTGGTATGGTATTTTAAGATATTAAATTCGTGTTGTGGGTTGTTTCTTCAGAAAGTCACTTTAACCTCTCCTTTCTATTGTCTTTAAAAATAAAAAATAGATATTAAACAGCACTGCATTTTTTAGAGAACATTTTAGGCATCACAAATCCTCCAAAACATGCTTGTTTGTTTCCTAAATATTTAAACCAATACATATGTTGGCTAGCACACACTGTGATTGCTTGATAAATATTTTTTGATTGACTTAGTTTTCCAGATGTTCATGATATGTGATGTCAATGTACAGTAGAGAAACATTTATAACAAAAACTATGAGCATAATTATTATTTATGTGTATTTGGGTCTCCTAGTATTATTTATTTTTTTAGCTGATTTTATTTTACCTGTGCCCATGCAGCTTATGAAGGTGAAGAAACTTCCAAGAGAAAAAACTATTTTTATATGCCCTTGCTTGGGTTTTTTTTGTTGCTGTTGTTTTTGTTTTTTTCCTAAGTAAGTTTTTTAGTAGCCCCAAAGGTGTGCATTGGTGGAATAATTTAATGCTATCCTAGGGCTAGTCAATTGTAAACAAGTCTATTCTATGGAAAAACTGCTTAAAAATTGCAACTCAACATCTTAGACTATGAAAAGAAACTGACTGAGGATATATTTTATAATAAGTCTCCTCAATCCATATTTTAAATCAACACTTCCCATTGGATTTTGTGTGGGTTAGAAATAAGAAAGTTAAATTCTGAACTAATGTCATCCAAATAAAGGCAGTGATAACAAAATACTTTTTATAATTTTACAAAGACAATTCTAGTCCTTGAAGAAGTCTTAAATCAATAATTCACTAAAGTTTACAGAGTTTGGTTTGTTCAATTGTGGAGTCACATATATCTGAGTCTGTTGTCATTTCCCACAATGTAAGTGACCACCAAAAAGAAAAATTTAAGCTTTTTAAACTAGATGTTGGCAAACATTTTTCTGTAACGAGCCCAGTAGTAATTATTTTTTACTCTGTGGGCGAACTGTTACCATTACTGAACTCTGTCAGTACTGTTACTCACAAGTTCACATAGACAATGAATTAACAGATGGCCTTGGCTGTGTTGAAATAAAACTTTATTTACAAAAACAGGCAGTGGCTGCATTTGAACTATAATTCATCATAGTTTTAAGTAGAATCATTACAATTTAATCATTCCCATGAAAAATCAAGAATATTGCAAATGTTTTATAAAAACAACTGTTTTATTTCAGATATTTCTAGAGTATCACAACTATTCTTTATCACATTATCAGCAAATTCAATTTTTTGACTGAATTGATAGCCTAATATAGTTATATATAAAATGATTATAAATTATGGGATTTTTTTATTTTCTACATACTTTCCATATTTATATTACTATTTCAGATTTCTAAATTACTTACTGCTGCCTTACAGCACAGGTGAGTTTTCTTTTACCTTCTAGTGATTTCCTTGTCAATAAGCAGCTCAATATAAAACTCTAAGGGATTGAGCCCACTCTTAGCCGTTAAAAACCTCCTGAAAAGAAGCCTCACCCATGTAAATTATTAAAATATGATACAAACAAAACAAGCTACTCAAGTAAACATCATACATGGTGAAGGTATAATACTGAGGTTAATTTGTAAAATAACCTATAAAAAGCAATTATAGAAAAAGAAAGCTTCATCCTTTACATACAGTTTCAAGGTATGTCTTCATTCTTATTCATGGCTGTACACTGCCAGCAGTGTCCGCTTTAATGTTTCTGACTATCTCTCTTCTTTTTTGATGTTACCAGGAGGTAGAAGGCCTTTACGTGCATTTTCAGCGGCATAAAGACTCTGTTTAAAACGTTTTACTAGAATGAGCTAAGAGCTTTAGCTTACTTAGCAGACTCCTAAATTACTGCAGTTTCATCCTGTCCTTATGCAGACTGTGACAATGTTTTCTTTATTACCTTGTTACCCTTTAAAGTGTGGGTATTTTGCCCACTTAAATTAGCAAGAACCCATTTTCTTCTTTCACGAACAATAGCAAAATAGATCTATTAAAACCTCACAAGTGTAAAAAAGGACAGTCTACCATTTAGCTTGAACTAAGAACGACTCACTTTGCACAGCTGATTTATACTTTCCCTTTCACTACATCTCATTGAGTCTATGTGTTGCTGGCAGACAAAGAAATATTGGCGAGCACTTCATGTGTTTCATTTATGGTACAACATATTCTGTGTCCAATCCTAACATGCATCCCAGAATGTTAAATCTACCTGGCATCAAGCACTTCATGCCTTGATGATTAATTACAAGTCTAATAGAAAAGATAAACAACCCATTGCAATTGCAGAATAGTAAGCAGTTTCCTTAATCATGGAGAAATTACTAAATTCTATTCATCACAGGTGTGTAGGTTTATGTTATCCGCATCTGCTGTGAATCACATGAAGTTATTATTTTCATTCTGTAGCACCAATGGATGTTTATGGAAATAACTGTACACCATACAATTTTGATTGCACAGAGAGAAAAATAGTTATTTGGAATGCAATTTGGGCTGCAATATTTCTTTTTCGTTGCCTCTCATTTGGCAGCTTATGCTACTCAGATATTATCATCAATATGCCATACATAAACTTACATTCATCACTGATACTTAGGCTTATTAACTAAGCAGCAATTATATTGTCATTGGAGGATTGTGGGAATGCCTATGACTGCATGTTGCAATGTTTCCTTCTTTACAGCACAATGTGTTTTTGTTGCTAACAACAAGCCATAATGTAAACAATCTGTCTGAGAGTATAAGAAATGTCATTGAAGGCAAAGGCAGCATTTTAAGAATATACCCATTGATAGACATTCTTTCATAAAATTTAGCTACTCAACATTTTCTAGCCTAAAGTGTATTGAATGCAATCTACATAAAAGATTCAATTATAATACGCAATGTTACAAATTAGATAGTCTGATAATCAGTCTTATATTTATGCAAAATCACAAAGAAGATAATTTGAATTCAATCTAGATACTTTTTTCAAGTAGATGATTTTTAGATGTATCAGTTCCAACTAAAGTAGTATGCACCTTCCCCTCAAAAGAAAATGAAACTAATTGCACACCTTGGCAGCCCTTCATCTACCTGTGAGGGGATTCTCCAGACAGAACCAGCCTTTGTGACTCCAGTTAACCTGTACGTAGAACAAAGACAAGCAACCTCTCCTGCATCCCACCATCACCAAGGCAAGTTTATGGGCCACATGGTGGGTCCCTAATATTCTCTTGCAACACTCAATATCTGTAACAGGGAAAAGCAATTCTTCTCTCTTATCACATTTCTGAAGAGCTCAGGGGGCATATCTCTGCCTACTACCCACGTGGTTAATTCAGAAGGCTGGTTATTAGAGTCCATGACTGAAGTTCTTCCATAGATTGAAACGTCATAGAGAGTCTATTAAAGGCTCACTTTTTTTTTAAAGAACAGAATTAAAAGAGAGAGCCCATGAGCTACTTTTCATAAGAGATAGAAAACTAGTTGAACATACTTTCCTAAATCTAACCCTAAATACTTAAAAATATGTAGACATGGAGAGAATAACATTTTTACTGGGGAGATTTTTAAAAAATTACCATCAGCCTCTATTATACCCATAAATAGTAAATTGCAATATTTGAAGTAATAAAAGTTAGTATTAAATATTTTGCCTGCTTTCACCAGGTTTACTGATATAATTGCAATTTTGCTCTAATTTGCATATATTAGCAGTGATTTTGAATTCACTATGCAAAAGATTCATAAAACAACATGATATGACTAAAGTTGGTACTTAAAATTAGGACCAGCCAATAAGAAACCACAGACTCTCCATTCAAGCTGTAGGCAATGATTCCACCTGGTTTGAATGAGCTGCTTCACCTTAGCCTGTCCCCGTCTTGCTAGGTACAAATTAGAATTGCCATTTCTGTCCTGTGAGCCCTCCGAGGTAATGAGAAGATAAGTTCAAATTTTAAATAAATCCTAGAAGACTTTAAAGGAAGAAAGCAGGTCTATACAAAATAGTGATGAATCTTTAATATAGTTCCTCTTTGTATTTTAAAATGTATAATCAAACTTGCATTTTATTTTAAAATCTAAGTACTGCTGTGTTGTCCAGATGTTGAATTGACGTTCCTACTATTAGCAAGAAGTGATTCACTCTCCACGTGATGTTACAATTTTTAATCTATTTATGCTTTAAGACCGCAAAATCCTCCTGATATTTTATACTTTTTGGACATAGAAAGACATACACATACATAAAAAAATAAAATTATATTTTTAAAGAAGAAAATTTGAGTATTGATTCAGAGTGCATATTTTCTAGAATAACATTTCCCATGAATTTTTTGGCTAGTTTTTCTTTCACCTTTCAAGTGATAGGATTTATTTTATGTATTTATGTATGTATGTATTTATTTTTGAGTTGGGGTCTCATTCTGTCACCCAGTCTAAACTACAGTGACACACTTGTGACTCACTGCAGCCTTGACCTCCGGGCTCAGGTGATCCTTCTGCCTCAGCCTCCTGAGTAGCTGGGACTACAAGCATACACCACCATACCAGACTTAGGCTTCTTTTTTTAATTTTTATTTTTATACAGAGGGTGTCATACTATGTTGCCTATGCTGATCTTGAACACCTGGGCTCAAGCAATCCTCCTGCCTCGGCCTCTCAAAGTGCTGGCATTACAAACTTGAGACACCGCGCCTGTCCTTTAATTTGTTTTAAAATAAGCTGTTTGAAAGAAGACTGTTTTTTAAACAATTCTAAATTACTTAGATTATTAAGCATTCAGCTTCTTTCTTCCAGTACGTATTAGTTTTTATCTTATTTCCTATGAAGAGATTTCAATTTATGAATATTTTAGGAAGAAATCTAAATTTATGTTTTCCTGTCTAGATAAATAGATAGATAGTAATAATGAGGATAGATAGATTTATGATAGATAGATAGATAGACAGACAGATAGAGTGATAGAGTGAGATTTAACTAGTGATTATGTGTGAGGTAGTGACTTCCTTCTAAGAGGAAATTCTGCATTTGAAGGAAGAATTACTGACTCCACACATGTAAAACTTGCTAATTGGCTGATACCTTTAAATCTTAACCTGAGAGTTTGTATTATTATTATCTCCTTTTTTTATAGATCAGGAAACTAGGGCAAATAGTGATTAAGTAACCTGCTTAGCCTTGTGACTAGGAGAGAAATAACTCAAATCTAGACCCCCTGGCTCCAATTTCAATGTTTTACCCATTCACCATATTGTTTTTCTGGGCTAGTGCCCTTAGAAAATAGAAGATTGATGATGTCATTTACCCAAGATGGGAAAAAGTGCAGGAAGATAAGACTGGTGCGGGGTATAACGTGAAGGAGGGAAAAAAGAAATCAATTTAGATATACTATCAATGAGGGACTGTTGTATCCTCTCCAAACACACATTGAAGTCTTACCACCAGTATTTGTGAATGTGGCCTTATTTAGAAATAGGCTGGTTGCAGATGATCAAGTTAAGATGAGATCATTAGGGTGGACTCTAATATAGTATAACTCTGTTCTTATAAAAAGAAAATTTAAACACACACACACACACACACACACACACACACACACACACACGGAGGATGCCATATAAAAGAAGGGCAAAGATTACGGTGATGTATCTATAAGTAAAGAAATGCCAAAGACTGCCAGTAAACCTCATGAAGCTAGTAAAGAGGCCTGAAACAGATTTTTCCTTTACAGCCCTCAGAAGGAACTAACCCTGTCAACACCTTGATCTAAGACTCTAGCCTCCAGAACTGTGAGACAATAAATTTCTGTTGTTTAAGCCACCCAGTGGGGTGCTTTGTTACAGCAGCCTTAGGAAACGAATGTAGGGGCCTGTACTTACCAAGTGGGGTGAGTTAAATAGCAGTTGTACATATGAGGCTTAGTCCAGGGGAGAAACCAGGGCCTGACACTATTTAGAAGAAACTTATAAACAATTAAATTGAACAAAATGTTTTTCTATAAGGCACACAAATCTAGATGTATCTTTATTGGATTCTGACTTTTAATTAGAAAATGACCTATAGCTATTCATATTTTTCATTATAAAATTCATTTCACCATTTTTTAATATTTTGCCTACCAGATGCTAGCCTAATTTTCTCCTGGTCCACCATCACTTTCCCGCAAAACCAACATGGAAATTACTTTGCAAACACATAATATGTTAAGCATAAGGAACTAACATTTATGGAACATTCACTGTGTGCAAGAAATTGTGTTGTGCAAACAGACAATTTGATGTTCTTGTTTTAGTTTTACAATATCCCTTAGTAACAAAAGACAAGTCACTATTGTTTGTAGTTATTCAAGTTATAGCCAATAAATGTGACAAAATTTAATAAGTGTGATGCCAGACACATGGTTGGATTCAATACATTTCATTGTCCTACCTTTATGACAGAATTGTTTCATCATAAAACTATTATTATTGAGAATATATCAACGTAACTAAAATCATAGTAAGCATGTGTCTGTTTTCTGGTACTAGACTGAAAGGAATGTGTGTATGTGTGCTTTTATTTCAGTCAGTCTTCTTAGTCGTAACCAGCAATTTAATTTTGGATAACAGAAGCCGAAAAGGAATGTATTAAAAAGATATTAATAGGTAGATGGATTAATGAAAGACCTATGGAAGCAGATTAATGATATCTATGGAGTCAGGTTTGATTAATAAAATAAAAATCATGTGCAGAATTCATCTGGTAAGGAAACTTCTGCTACCCTTGCTTACCAATAACCAAGTGTTATGACTTTCTCTGCTACCACTACTACATGGGAAACACAATTCTGCCGAATTCACTACTGCTGCTTGTCAAAGATCCATGGTCCCATTTTTTTGATGTCAGCTTCTATGTTAAAGCCAGCATCGATGTCACTAATATGCAGAAACAAGATCACAAGCCTGAGAGTCTCTGTTACAGGAAGTCTGAGAAAGCAGGAATCTGGCATGTTAGCCTTCTATGACAGGGAGTAGCTTTTTACTCCCAATAAAATCCATATGGTGTAATACAACCAAATATACGAAGGAGAGTCAGACACTACATGGCCATAAGGAACAGTGTTTCCCACACTATGGGACTATTTTTTGGTTCTATGTATACTCTTAACACCCAAGTACATGAATAAAACATAGTAAGCAATTTAATAAAGTTAAGAAACATGTAGAATAATAACACCAACTAAGTTCACTTTTATTATTTGTTCAAACTTTAAAAGCCATGTCAAATTTCATAGTTGAACCTAAAGAGCATAGGCTCAACCGTCTGGTTCTGTTTACTCTGATATTGGACAGCTACTGAGATTGAGATGTATATTCAAAAATGCAAGTGTTTTCTTCATTTAATAAATAATTAGAGCAAATTTATTAAAAATGTGTCATTCTCTGGCCCCTGAAGCAATAATTTCTCATTTGAATTCAGTTGTTAGGGAAATAAGGCTAAAGCAAAAATCAGTGTAACATCATTCACTTGGGATAGAAAGTAATTAATAAATAGATCTGGGAAAATGTTTTGGCCAAACACTCCAAAGAACTAACCAATTAACGCAGCATCTCACTCATGGTCTCTGAACATCATACACTCATTATTCAGTGTACATTTATTGAGGAACTAGTGCAGCACGCCAAGCATACTGTTGGAGCTCAGGATATGTCCTACACATAAAACAGTGTCACGCTTCTACCTGAAAGGGCATAAAAAAATAAGTAAAGAAATTCTACTTCCAAACAAATACGATTGAAATTCTAAAATGTAGAACTAATCAGGAAGTTATTTTTGCCTGAATTATCATATAAGTTTCTGTCACTCCAGATGTAATTGTCAAGTACACTTTGTGTCTCATCACTCTTTGCCATATCCTTTCTTTGGCCTTTCCTTCCATATGCTTGTCTCTCTCCTGCCTGTGGTTTTCTATTTCTGTCTTCCTTAAAAAAAAAAAAAAAAAAATACCACTTTGCCTGCTGTGCACTAAACTGAATAAGGAAATGATATCCATCAACTTTATCTCTTGGCACCATTCTTTCTGGTAATATATAGCATGCTACTAATTTTCAGGTGAATAAAATGCCCTTGCCTCCTGACTGTGGATATATGGATATAATCTATCTTATTGTGTGTGTTTTTCATTGCTTTGTGCAACTTTCAAGCTGTAGTACTAGTAAAAAGGAAAGAAAATCTAATCTATCCACTTTGGTCTTGGCTTCTGAAGGACAGGAGGTTAGAACATTTATCCACTAACCCACAGGCTCCATTAGTTGAAAGTTGTATTCAGTAGTATTAACTTTATCTACCAACTGTACTTTTCATGGGCCAGGGGACCAGGGTCAAAAAAACTAGAAGAAAGAAAATGAATAGACCCATTGTTCTGCTTGAGGTAAGATGTCATCTGCACAAGATATGTCCAAACTCACATGGAGCTGTTTCTCACAATAGCACCTGGAGACAGAGGTAGGCTAAAGGGAGGTCAAGGACAAATGTCATAGCATGTTTTGATGTAGCAGACAATTCTAGACTTTCTCTGACAATATTCATCCTGCCAATAGCTGATTTTAAAAATCATTCCTCCTTGCTAGTTAGCTATCTTTGGAGATCTAGTTGAATTCCAAGGTTAGGCAGACCAATGAGTTTAGAAGCAGTTATGAGGTAGTTTTCAAGTTCTGAAAAACTAAAAGTCCAGTCAAACAAAAGCAGTATCGGGGGCCTCAGAGTTAGGGATGCACAGATATTTGCTATCTACCATCTGAAGTATTTTTGCTTTTACTTGCATTCCAAGGGCAAAATGATACATTATCACCAACTCTACAGTAAGTGGGGTCCAGGGAGGTGGAGTAATTTAGAATCCTGGCTATCTTAAGTCATCTTCACTTTTGATCCATATCCTACTTACCATACACCACTTTTAAGTAAAAATTCCAGGGACTAAGTACTGAAGTGTCTTTAGGAGTCAGGCAAAAAATATGCTAAACCAGAAAATGCATGCCCATCTATAGGGGCAGCAGCTACTCACTCTAAGCAAATACTGGAATTGAGAAGGAAGATCCAGGGATAGCTCAGTGGCGGCTTTCTCAAGATAAACCAGAAATCAGAATGTTTATGTAAAATCTCCCAATTTAAAAATTTTAAAATATTTTTAAAAGCTAAACTTTTTAAAAGATTCAAAATGCTGGCAAATAATTTTTAAATGTTTTAAGTGTACAAAACAAAACACATGTACAGGCCAGGTACAAATATGCTGATTTCCTCTTGTTCAAGTAGAGTTGACGGACATCGCTATTTTTCCTTTTGCTTATTTAGGGAGTGGAGATGCAAAATATCAAAATGTCAACCTAATCATTTAAATCAATGAATTATTTGTCATATCCATGCTTTCAATATTACCATTGAAAGTTCAAATTGAAGACTATCCAAGGACAACAAAGATGTATGGATTCTGTAAATGTGTTCCTCCAAATGTTCTTGCCACCATTACAAAAAATAAAAAATATACTTTTTGAGATTGTATGTCAAGAGTAAGCCAATAACAAAAAGGTTTACAATATTACTTGCTCTAAATTCAATTCGAGAATATTCACAATCAAGATATAACTTTTATTTTCTCTTCACTCAGATGAATACATAGGGAATTCATATGCCCACTATTTCCTATAATATAGGAAAATGTTTATATTATAATGTTGTTAAACATTTCACCGTATTCTGACCAACTGCATAATATTATCATAGTCTTCCTTGTCCATGTACATTTCTGTTTATGTTTAAACTTTTAGAATTTCTAAATTCATTTAGAAGTTAGGTATTTGATTCTTTCTTTCTTTTCTTTTCTTTTTTTTTTTTTTCATGTTTTTCCTGTTACAGGAAACACCAAATTATGGGTGTTTCTCTACAATAATATTTGTGTTAGTCAGGGTTCTCCAGAGGGACAAAACCAGTATGATAGATGAATGGTTAGATAGATAAGTAAATGATTGATTATACGTATATATATATATATATATATATATATATGTATGTATATATGTATGTATGTGTATTTGTGTATATGTATATATATATCCATATGTATATATGTGTGTATATATATGTGTATATGTATATATATGTGTATAGGCGAGAGAGAGAGAGAGAGAGAAAGGGATTTATTAGGGGAATTGCCTCAATTGATTATGGAGACCGAGAAGTCCCAGAATAGGCCAGTCTAGTACAAGGTGTGGTTCAGTCTAAGTTCAAAGTTCTCAGAACCAGAAAGCCAGTGGTGTTACTCTAAGTCGAAGGCCAAAGGTCTGACAACCTGGGAGGCCTTGAGTTAAGTCTTGACGTTCAAAGGCTAGAGATCTTGGAGTTCTTCTGACGTCCAAGGGCAGGAGAACAGTGTCACAGCTCCTGCAAGGAAGAAGGGAGGGAGAGAGGTCGGGAGGGAGAGAAACTGGTAGAGGGGAGTGGAGAATAGATATTTTTCTATCCCAGTTCTTGACAGATTGGATGACACCCACCTACATTAAGGGCTAGTCTATTCCGTTCAGTAGTCTACCAGCACACAAGTCAATCACTTCTGGAAACACCCTCATAGTCACACCCAAAATAATGCTGGACAAGTTATTTAGAAATTCCTTAATCTAGACAAATTGACACCTGGGATTAATTGTCATGGTATTTAAAACAATAATCATATAATATTTATTTCTAATTAAAAATTGTACCCACTCATTTTTTTTCTAATAGGACTTATTGTCAAATTATAATAAACAACAAAAAAAGGAAATTTGATGGTGAAAATGGTAACTACAAAAACTCTTAACAGTGGTGAAATTAGTAGACAAATTATCTGGAAATATGTTCACTATCATGAATATAATTCAAAAATCTATTGAATATAAACCATATAATATCTTTTTCAGGACACTTTGCTCAGCACAGGAATTTAATCATACAGGGAAAAATCTGACAGGATTTCAGAAAAATAGTGAAGCTCTTTGTAAAACCCAATAACTATGAACAGCATGATACATCTCTCTCTCTCTGTATTAATAATATAACTCCTACCTTACTATAAAGTATGAAGACACATGTAACAAAGCAAAATTGCAAGTCTTTTTCTCATTTTTGTTTTAATTAAAATATATAGTTTAGTATGTAACTGCCTATAATTTATTTTTCTAGTTTTTGGACAAACCTTAAGGCACTGTCTTTACTGAATCCACATACATAAAGTTTCTCAGTATAATATCTACTAAATATACACTAAGCAACTGTTTGTTTTTTATAACAGCGATTATTAAAATTAAAATTAAGACCCTAATAGCTACATATGTATAGTTTTGTGGCTATTGCTAACTATAACTTCAAGGAGGTAATATATTCAAACGTACTTAAATTTAACATTTTATATACAGAAAAAGTTAACTTTTATATACAAAATAAATGTTTTAAGAGTTATAATGTCATTTTATCACTACTTTCTTCTTCCTAAAAACTGAAAATTCAATTTAGGGCCACTTGGCCTTCATGACATTTGTCTTTAGATTCTGAATTACTGCTAGTCTGATTGTTCACAAACTTGTGTATGTATTGGAGTCCCCTGGTGATCTTCAAAAAATAGTAATGATTTTAGCCCCATAAACAGAGACGAGGAATTAATTGGTTTTGAATGTGTCCTAGACTTTGGGACATTTTGAATGATTACCAGAAGAATCTATTGTGCAGACAAGTTTGTAAGCCACTGTGTTAGTTCAATGTCATGGCTTCTTTATAGATTTCACCTGACCATTGGCAGTGTTACTCAATGTCTGTATCTCTGAAAAAAAATTTATCATTAAGAGTCCAGCTCTCCTAAAGGATCACTGCCAAAAAAGGATTCACATAAGTATATATATTTTCTTTAAAAATAAAAGTGCTTAAGAAAAATGATCAGGACATAGAAAGTATGGCTCCCTAGGCGGGCTCGGTGGCTCAGCCTGTAATCCCGCGCCTTGGGAGGCTGAGATGAGTGGATTGCCTGAGCCCGCAGGTTCAAGACCCGCCTAGGCAACTTGGTGAGACCTCATCTCTACAATAAATAAAAAAACCAGCCAGGTGTGGTAGCGTGTGCCTGTAGTTCCAGCTACCTGGAAGGCTGAGGCGGAAGGGTCTCTGGAGCCCAACAGTCGAGGTTGCGGTGGCCGGGAGCAGTCACTGCACTCCAGTCTTGGCAACAGAGTGAAACTCTAATTCAAAAAAAAAAAAAAAAAAAGAAAGAAGGAAAGTATGGCTCCCAGAGTGTGGTCCCAAACCTGTATGTTCCAATGAACTGGGAACCATAAGGCTCTCTTCCTACTGGATGAAACCTTAGGCTCATCCACATTATTGAAAGGAAAAAACACTAATTCCTTTGATCTAATTGAACACAGTATTTTGTGAACCTGTAGATAATAGTTTTATAAAGATATACAGTCTAGCCGGGCTCTGTGGCTCAGCCTGTAATCCTGCGCCTTTGGGAGGCTGAGGTGAGTGGATTGTCTGAGCCCGCGGGTTCGAGACCTGCCTGGGCAACTTGGCGAGACCTCATCTCTACAATAAATCAAAAAATCAGCCGGGCGTGGTAGCGCGCACCTGTAATTCCAGCTATTCGGAAGGCTGAGGCGGAAGGATCGCCGGAGCCCAGCAGGTCGAGGCTGTGGTGGCCGAGAGCGGCCACTGCACTCCAGTCTGGGGGACAGAGTGAGACTCCAACTCAAAAAAAAAAAAGATATACAGTCATTGTAAGAGCATTTCATTTTAATGGTATTTAATTTAGATGGCTGTACACAAGGAGGTTAATAATTGCATTGGTGGTTAATGTACTGGGAATCAACATTTTAGCAATCATATATAACAAACAAAGTGTTGAAATAAATAGTCTTATATGCAGTGTAAGGGAAATGAATATTTTATTGTGCACCCTGGGTGTCTGATAAAAATTCTTTCAGTTATCATTAGTTCAATACCGAGCATAATGTAATAAGTACTTGTGGGTGTCATGTCACAATTGTCTCTTTTTCTCCTACACAGCTTGAAACTCTGTAAGTAAGACACAGCTGCTAACAAAGGAAGTGGTTGATATTTATTCATCATCTGCGACGATTTCATTGCCACTTGAACCAGATAAATTATGAGGGCTATTTTAACAACTTATCCTTCAACTACTAATCAGGATGCTTACAGTTCAGTACCAAAATGTGTTACATTGAATGAAACAGTCTTTCAAAGTAGCTTATTATCTGATCCAAACTTTAAACTTTAGGAAACACATGTACATTTATTTACACATTTTAAATTTAGGCAAAAGCATTGAGAATAGTGTAATTTTATTGTTACATTTGACACTGACTTTCTTACCAAGCTAAAGTATAATTATGTGCCTTTTCAAGTTATCATTTATTTGTAAATATAAATTTTAGTTAGTCAGTTTTAACTATACATTATTGATGGTTGTACACACTTATACATCATATATAAATCACGAATATATTGGAAATAGTAGTAGAGATGTATGATCTGTTACACACTAAAAAGTATTCATCATATGAGTGAAAACAAAAGTGATCTTAGAGATTATCTTATATATTCTTCAATTTATGTTAATATATTAAACATTAATTCAACAAATATTATCTGAGTAATGACTGTTAAATTTGGATGGAGAAACTGAGACACAAAGAACTGGGATGACTCACCAAACTGGAAATAAAAAAGCTATAATGATTGACCTTCAAACTAAAGATCTAAAAACTTAATGATGCTGCCACGAAATATATAACTACACAAATAAACAATTAAGATATTATGGGTAACAAAGCATATTATGCAGGAAATACATTTTAAAAATAAGCCAGAGAAGCTGGGCTCGGTGGCTCAGCCTGTAATCCCGCGTCTTTGGGAGACTGAGGTGAGTGGATTGCCTGAGCCCGCAGGTTCGAGACCCGCCTGGGCAGTGAGACCTCATCTCCACAATAAATAATAATAAAAAAAAACATCAGCCGGGCGTGGCAGAGCATGCCTGTAATTCCGGCTACTTGGAAGGCTGAGGCAGAAGGATCGCCGGAGCCCGGCAGTTCGAGGCTGCGGTGGCCGGGAGCAACCACTGCACTCCAGTCTGGGCGACAGAGTGAGACTCCAACAACAACAAAAAATAATAATCCAGAGAGATGTGAGTGCTTCTTTGGATGATGTTAGTCACATTTATACTGAAATCTAGTGGTAGATTTGTACATTGTCTCTCCAGGACCCATTCTTTTCTCCTGTCCTTCCACACAGAACACCAGTTTTATTCAGGGTCCCTCCTTGTTTATACACTATGAGTTGAGCCACCCTAAATGTAGGGATGCATCTGGCTGGTCTAAGGTAGCTTCACCCAGTGATCAGGACAATGAGATATGAAGAAGACTCTGGCAGAGTTCTTTCTGGATTTTTAAAGAAGAGCTTATATATACAGATCATTCTTTTACTCTTTCTCATGTACAATTGAGTGCTATAACTATTTCAATTATTTTGCTACCAGCCTGAGATACATTAAGGCTATTAAATCTCAGAACATCTCAGAAGTAGGAATGACTGAAGTAAATCAGATCTGAAGCCTCCTCTACCATTGAATTTATTGAATATGTGATTCAATGAACTTAAGCCACTGACAGGATTTTTGCAAGCAAAATTTCTGATAGGGACTGCAGTATGATACAGAGGCAGATATAAGAAGAACCAGGGGAAAAGAAATTCATTCATGGGGGGGTCAGTAAGTGCAAAGATCACTGGACGATTTTTTTGTTTAAAGTTGGCATTATAAATGAGAAAAGAGCCGGGCTCGGTGGCTCAGCCTATAATCCTGCGCCTTTGAGAGACTGAGGTGAGTGGATTGCCTGAGCCCGCGGGTTCGAGACCCACCTGGGCAGCGAGACCTCATCTCTACAATAAATCAAAAAATCAGCTGGGCGTGGTAGTGCATGCCTGTAATTCTGGCTACTGGGAAGGCTGAGGCAGAAGGATCACCGGAGCCCAGCAGGTCGAGGCTGTGGTGGCCGGGAGCGGCCACTGCACTCCAGTCTGGGCTACAGAGTGAGACTCCAACTCTAAATAAATAAATAAATAAATAAATAAATAAAAAAGAAAAGAAAACGAGAGGGCAGTGAGTTTGGGAGAGTGGTAGAGGAGATAGTTACAGGGTTCAGCAAGAGCTAGATTTAAAAGGCACTAAAAGGCAGTTGTAAGGAGGCTGTATTTTATTCTGTGCATAATGGGAAAACATTTACAATTTTTAACAGCCTTATTGGAGTATAATTGACATTCAGTAAACTGTGCACATCAACAGCATACAATTTAAGTTTTGATATATGTATGCACCTGTGACAGATTCCCTCAATCAAGGTAATAAACATATTCATAATCTCCAAAAGATCCATGTCACTTTGTAATCCTCCCCCATTCCCTCCACCCTATCCATGATCAGACAACTACTGACATGCTTTATACCACTATAGTTAAAGCTGCATTTTTCTTTAGCATATATAAAGTAATAATACATTATGTGCTATTTGTGGTCCTGACTCTTTCACTAAGCACAGTTATTTTGAGAGTCATCCATGTTGAAATCGGTAACAATATTTTATTTCTTTTTATTGCTGATTAGTCTTGTATTAAATAAAGATAACACAGTTTGCTTATCCATTTGCCTGTTGATGGATATCTATGTGGTTTCCATTTTGGGCTATTACAAATAAAGCTTCAGTGAACTTTCATGCACAAGTTTTGTATGGATATAACCTTTCATTTATTTGGGGTAAATACCTAGAATTGTATTGTAAGATTATATGGTAACAGTAGGCTTAACTTTTGGAGAAACTGCTAAAGTACTATGTAGTAGTCATAATATTTTACATATCTACCAACAAAGTATGAGAGTTCCAGTTTCTCCACATTCCATGCTAAAACTTGTACAGTTAGTCTTTTAGCCATTCAAATAGGAGTGTCGTAGTCTCTCATTGTGCCTCTAACTTTTTATTTTCCCAATGACTAATGGTGCTGAATTGTTTTTTATGTTTGCTATTATTTATGTTTCTTTGTTTGTAAAGCAGCTGTTCAAACCTGTTAACCATTTTTTAATTGTGCTTGGTTTTCTTCTTTTTGAGGTCTTGAGAGGTTTCTATATTCTAGGTACAAATTATTTGTCAAATATATGATTTACAAATGTTTTTACCCAGTCTGTGGCTTGTATTTTAATTCACTTAATAGTGTCTTATAAGAAGCATAAGTTTATAATTATAACAGTTTTAATACTCTAACTTCTTTTTCAAAATTGTTGTGGTTTTTCTAGGTCTTTTGCGTATTTATATGAAAATTCTAACTAAAAAGTAAATATTTATTTTTAATATTGCAAATATATACAGATAGTCACAGAAGCCCTAAATCTTGAGATTTAAACATGCAGTTATGTACTTAAATTCTAGCTAGCCTTAAGTTCAATTATGCCTTTCTAGAACCTTAAGTTCAATTATGCCTTTCTTTATTCTTTTTTACCCTTACCTTCTTGGCTCTCTTATTAATGGTCACAAAGTGGCTGCTATTCTTTCACTCAACATATTCCAGTTCCAGAAAGGCAGAATGGCAAAGAGTAAAGGAAACTGAAGTATATCTGTAAAGTCAAGCCTTTATCACACACCACTCAGCAGACAAGAGAGTCACTCGGCCACCTCTGTCTGTGAGGAGACCTGGGAAATTGATGATATTGCATGCCCTCACATACAAATTTGCAGGTAGACATTGCTCATTTTACTTGATCTACAAATTTTCAAGCATCTATAGAACACTAACAATGATTACCCACATGCTAGACCTCTATTTTTCACAATAAAATATATTTTTGAAATAAAGCAGACAAAACAAATAACTTAAAAAGGAAGACAAAAGCTGTATTCCAAATTATCTATGGTTCACAAAAGCAATCTGAAGTAGCACAATGCATTGCTTCATCTAGCGCCTGTCTCTCTACAAATTTTTTTTAATAATAGAAAAAGTTTGCAGAAAACTGTCATTTTAAAGTTGCAGGCAGTAATTCTCCAGACAGGGACTTAAATTCACTTTTTGTGAAAGCAATTTGAGAGAGTCCTCAACTTATTCAGATGCAAAGAAAGGAAAATATCTATTGTTCTTGAGTAAAACACTGCTAGGTAACTATTTTCCCAAACTTGAATGCTAAGAGTTCTGGTTTGATAACATAAATTGCTTGAGAGTCCAACTGACCACAGCAGTAACTAGCATCCTGGGAGGTTCTTGGTAATAGAACATCATAGCTGTTCATTAGAACCTGTGCTATAGACCCCTAAGAAAATCTTCTAATACACAAGAACATATTTCTTCAAACCAGTAGATGAGAGATTAGGAACATTTTGTTTGAGAATTGAAAAGAATGGTGAAATAATTTTTTACTTAGAGGCAGATTAGAAGTGTTTTCTTGTTCAATCTTTAACTCAAACTATGGAGATATTAGACATTGTGTTATTTTAAGAAAGGATCTTTATTTCTTTTGTATATAACTATAAGTGATTGAAACAGTTCTGATCACATTAGCACAATGTGGGTACTTACTTGTTAAGTTAATAAATGAAGGGATGAACAAGTTAACACAAAATAAAGAGAAGAAGGCTATTTCCCAAAGATAACGGGGTACAGGCAAAGTTGCGATTAGTGGTAAATCCATAGTTTTAAAAACAATAATTATTTTTTAAATTGAAATTCACTAAAGTAAGCAATCTATTTAAATATTAAACATGATATAGTTATAAATAAAATGTAAAACACAAAAATATGTGTAGAATGAAATTCCAATTACATAGAAGCTCATCATGAAAATGAATGTAAGAAAAGAAAAAGGTAGGGATTTTTGATGTGTGTGTGGGTGTATGTGTGTGTGTGTGTGTGTGTGTGTGTGTGTGTGTGTGATAGTTAAAGGAGAAAAATGCTATTAATCTTATTTGTGGGATCTTACTTATTTTTTTTCATCCTTTTCCAAGTTTATATAAATAAGTAATTCCTTGTAAAATTTTACATAATTACATAAATAAATGAAAGACTATTTTAAATTTTAAATTTGCACATGAACATGTATTATAGAAATAAAATTTTAGAGATAATTTAGATCAACCCTCTTATTTGCACAAAGGGATACTGAGGCCATAAAAATAAAGTATCTTGTTCAAAGTCACTTGTTATTTAGAAATGTAGCTGTTCTGAGATCATTTATTTGACTTGACAAATAATTTTTAAAAGTCTATTATGTAGCAGGTGTCATGTTAAGTACTAGGGATATATATTGTTCTTACTTTCCAGATTGTGAGATTCTAGCGAATAGCATAGATACATAATTAGAGTAAAATTTGAAAAGTGCTATACTGTAGAAGAAGATAGGTGCTATGGAAGAATGGGCAAAGGCCCCTAAGCACAGTTCAGATCATCAGAAAACAAACAAAAGATTAGTTGGAATCATTAGGCAGTTGGCAAGGATAGGAGATGGTTAGATCTATCTCCTGCTCAACATCAGCAATTCTTTCTAAAAATTTGGTGCTCTGAGCAAAATGCCTACCCTCTAACTTTGTTTCCATTATTAAAGAATGCTTTTATGAGACTGGGCTCTGTGGCTTAGCTTGTAATCTCAGCACTTTGGGAGGCAGAGACAAGTGGATTGCCTGAGGCCACGGGTTCAAGACCAGCACGGGCAAATTGGTGAGACCTCATCTCTACAAAAAATAAAAAATTAGCCAGGTATAGTAGCGTGCACCTTTAGTTCCTGCTACTTGGAAGGCTGAGGTGGAAGGATTGCCGGAGCCTAGGGGGTGACGCTGGGGTGGCTGTGAGTGTGCCATGGCACTCCAGCCTGGGTGACAGAGTGAGACTCCAACTCAAAATAATAATGATAGTAATAATAATAATAATGCTTTATGTAGCAGTAGACAGTTACTATTCCACAATAATTATTAAGACACTGTATTCTCGAACTCTCAGTTTACAAATATAAACATGTATTTTTTGCTCATACACATGTATGTGCGACTGGGGTTTGGCTAATCTCTGCTGGGTTTGGCAAGGGTGACACAAGTCATGGGTTGAGTTCCGGACGCCTCCATGTGTCACTCATTGTTCTTAGGATTTCATCTCTATGGGGATATAATCCTCTCACAAAGGAGGCAGAGGCATAAGAGAAGCCTAACCACACGAGCTGTTATGTGTTCACTTACATGATGGTCAGTCAGGTGTGGTCATAAGAGAAGACAAAGGAGAGAGTAGGGGGAAAATTGCATTATACTCACAAGTCCTAGAAACAGGAGGCATGGCATGCCAAGTGGGACACCATGTAGGGAAGTCACAGGTGGTCATGAGGCAGAAAACAGGAGCAAGGTGAACACCAAGGCGAGAATCTTTACTGGAATTTCTGTGGGAAAAACAGGGCATGTCATACTGTTCGAGATTAGCTGGTTTGAGTAATTTCGCAGACTGTAAATTATAGGAGTGGTCCTAAATGCCTGACACCAAACTTGGGATAATCAAGGTAGAGGTATATGACCTTCTGGGGTGCAGGGGCCAGGTAGAAGTGGTATGACTCTGGATTGGGTAGTTTGCATATAAAATGTTCTATTCCTGGTTGAGCCCTTTGATATACCAAGGAATTGGCTAGCACCAGGAGGAGCAACTTCTCTTCCAAAAGTTTTTGAAATGTTAAAGCAAATCATAATATGCTGAAAATAAAACATTATATAAGCAAGAAAGAGGCACATGTCAGTCAGACCTCTGCTTGCCACGCATTTGCCATCATTCCGTTGATCAAAACAAGTCACTGTGCTATGTCCATACATGCTGAGGGCTTGGTGGAGATAGGATTTTTAATACTACTTCAACAGAGTATTGAAGAATCCACTGCACAGCTCTACCCAAATCCTCAAGCAATTTCCTAAAATATAAAGCCCAGTGACTTGACTAAATAAAAGTAACAAATGATCATTTGATATTGTAAAATGTTCTGATCATGGTGTATAGGATTTTAATATGATTATTAACAGAGGTTTTATACACAGTAGCATCTTCTATTTTACCATCTTTCTCTATCTCTTTATAGCTCCATGATGTGTTCAATCTTATCACAAAATCCATGTAAGAATAAAGAATAAATATATAAGCCACTTTGGAAACACATTCAGGACAGGCATACAGTGACATGAAATTGTTCACATCAAAGAGACTTGGGCTACATCTCTTATGGGCAGCAATCTCCAAGGAGCACATACCCGTTGTGACATTTGGCACACTTTTCAGTTTGTATAAAAGTGTCTCTGGCATTCTAGCAATTGTATTTAGATTGCAACTCCAGAATTTTCTTGCAAGTCATTTTGTTTAAAAAAAAATGTTTCCTTGAACTTTGGAAACTTAAATATACCGTGGGGTTTTGTTTGTTTTTCTGGTCTCCTATAAACATTGGCTGAAAACATTTTACTAAGAAATATATATAAGTTCTGTAAAGTTGGGACAATAAAAACTAAGTGCCATTTCTCCAGGAGATTGTACACTACATATTCTGGAAGTTTGCCTGTCTGTGTTGAAGGCCAGATTTTAGTGACTTTACTGTTCAAAGAAATTAAAATTCTATTGTCTATTAAATCTAGGTTTATATCAAATATAACATGCATTATAATTGTGCTCATCAATGCAAAAGGAAATACATTGCGATTATATCACTGACTGTGAGGTTCATTATGATATAGGGGTCAGATAATGTGAACAAAATATGTATCTTAGAAACTGTACATTAAAGTTGTTCAAAATGGCTGGATCACATAATACAAAAATGGTGAGAAGAATACATAATACTGTAGATTTAGTAGGGCTGCATCATGTTGGGTATTGCAAACTGAATGCACAAACTAAAATCTGGACTTTACAACCAAATGAGAGAAAATAAAAGTGGGTAGTTTTAAGAAGAAAGGGACCTGATCAAATTTCCATGTTAGAAAACATAATTTTGTTTGCAGTACAAAAACAGCAACAAGTATTCAAAAAGGGACACATGATCAAAACAGAAGGGATGGTCCTCAATAATACAGCTGGGAAGTAGTCCAGGTAAGAGAGGACGAAAGCCTGAACTAGGATTGTGCCAGTGGTTTTGGAGAAGAGCCAGTGCCAGGGCTGAGACCAGAACACTCATACTTTTTTTTATTTAATTCAGTATACTCTTATTGATGACATCCTAGGTATTGAAGATACAAAAATAAAAGATAAAATCTTATTCTTTAAGTAGCTTTTGATTTGGTGAGCCAAACCTAGCTAGGCTGACTCATTTCAGTCTGTTGCTGTGATGACATATCATTAAAAGGTAAATTGGTTTGGAATCTTGACATTTTGTAGAGGAACACTAGGCCCTGAAAATCTCTGTAACTTTCTCTAAAGTGTTCTACCTGGAGCTATCGCTGTCTTCTAGCTGTTTGTTAGGAAAGAAACAGAATGAAAGATAAGGCTGTGATCTCTCTGGTGAGTCTTCTGGTAGTAGATGGAGGGATGAGTAGGAATATTCAACAGTTCTGGCCCGAACACCAGCATTAGCATCTGAAGTCTCTCTTGGCTCCATGCCTTCTCTTTCTTTTTTATCAGTACCACTACTGCTACTGCCACATTAGCAGTAGAAATAAATGATGGTTTAGTTCCAAATTATGATGCTAGGCTGTGGAAATTCTGATAAAAATTACATCTCTCATGTGATTAAAATATTTGACTCATTTTATAAGTCGTTTTTTTGTCCCCCCCAGATGGTTTGAGAGAGGGTGGAGTTCAGTTAGTCAGTCATACAATCTTCCTGTTCAAGATGAAGGGACTAAAATAATTTGTTATCACTCCCTACCGCTTCTACCTGAGGTGTGTGAAGTTAAAGAGCGAAAAGAAGCAGCTGTAGGAAAAGCAGCAGCAATCTCTCTTTTAGACAAATCTAAACATTGCCCAAATAAGAACCCCATTAGCCACATGTTCCATAAAACCTCCACTAATCTACCTGTTCTAATGCAGCTGAATTTGCAATTTCAGGGCCTGCAAAGCTAAAGGTGAGTGGGAAAATGACAAAGAGAATAGGAGGAGATTAATAAGAGTATAAAACTGAAAATCTCCTACGGTGAGCCTCCCTGTATATATTTGTGTATTGAGAGGCAGGAAAAGACCGTGATTAATACAATTTGATTCATCAGGGATTCACCGAGCACTTAACAGCCCACCTAACCCTATCTCATTTCCACTAGGGGCAAGAGGATTGCGGATCTATTAAGATTAAGGCCATACTGTGCTCACCTTCCACAGGATTAGTGCAGTGCCCACACATTATTTCTTCACGTTAAACAATCACGTAGTACTTGAGTTGATGGTATTATCTACCTTCTAAATATTCTGTTCCATTGAGCACGTGTCACTCAAGATCAGTGGGGGAGGGGAGGGGATAGCAAACTCTGGTATAACACCTGTTAAATATGATAAGGAATGAATGAAAAAAAAGGAAGAAAAATAGGACACATTTATAACGTGCCAATCATCGTGCTGAGAATTTAATGTGTATAATGTC
Organism: Carlito syrichta; assembly: GCF_000164805.1. Taxonomy (NCBI): domain Eukaryota; kingdom Metazoa; phylum Chordata; class Mammalia; order Primates; family Tarsiidae; genus Carlito; species Carlito syrichta. The sequence continues at coordinate 166,672 of NW_007252292.1, read as the reverse complement.
CTGCAATTCTCACAACCGCGTTACTAGATGAGAAAAAATTTTGAGGAAATTAAGGTGAGGGAGAGCAAGACACTTTCTCAGGTCACATAATTTGAAATAGAAATGTAATTTTACACTACAAACCTGCCCTTCCCCATCAATTAAGTTAAGAAAGAAAGCATTAAGGCACTTTGAAATCGTTGCTGCATGTCTGTCCATCATTAAGCTTGGGATTGTATTTTATGTCAGAGCCATTTCTGTGTAAAGTCTTGTGAAGCAGATATTATTATGAGTGCTTTAATTAACTCACTGATTCATTCACTAGATCTAGGTAATGGATACACTGACAGACACACACTTTTTCAGAGCTTGGGAGAAAGCAGTAAGCACTAAAATTCTTCTATCATGGCAGTGACATTCCAGTGGAGTGTTGGAAAATCAATACAAAAATATAGATGTATAATATTTGCAATAGTTTAGGAAGAAAGGTTAAACATGACATAAGAATAGATCTAGAGTTGGGGGGATGGCATGAGAAGCTGTTTTAGGCCAGATAATCCATGAAAGTCTCTTTCTGAGGGTAACATCTGCAGTGTCCTGAATTAAGAGAAGCCATGAGCCATGCAATTATCTGGGAGAGAGCAGTTGAGGCCAAGAAGAAATGAATGCTTTGGCCACAAGGTAGAAGTGTGTTTGATATGTTCAAGGAACAGCCAGGAGGACAGCGTAGCTGGAGAGAGATGAGAGAGCACATGAGTAGTAGAAGAGGTTGTAGTCATGGCTATGTTACATGGAGGGCTATAAATATGGGAGGAGGTTGGGCTCGGTGGCTCAACCTGTAGTCCCAGCACTTTGGGAGGCCAAGGCGAGTGAATTGTCTGAGCCAGAGGGTTCGAGACCTGCCCGGGTAACTTGGTGAGACCTCGTCTCTGCAATAATTTTTTTTAAAAAATTAGATGGGAGTGGTAGTGTGAGCCTATAGTTCTGGCTGCTTAGGAGGCTGAGGTGAAAGGATCTCCAGAATCTAGCAGGTTGACGCTGGGATGGTTGTGAGCATGCCACTGTACTCCAGCCTAGGCGATAGAGTAAGACTCCAAATCAAAAAAAAAAGTATGGAATTAATCCAGTGTTTTTGCCTGGGAAATTTGGTGAATTGTGAAGCTGTATCCTGAGATGGGGGACTCTTGGGGAGATGGAGTTTGTCTGTGCATGCCTGAATGTGTATGTATGTGTTTGTACAGGCTTATGCATGCATGTATGAGTATGTTTGGGGAATCAAGGATTCTGGTTTGGGGCATATTTTAGACTCCTATTAGTTTCCCAGAATGGAGCCTCCATGAAAGCAAGGACTCTGTCTTGCTCATTGTTATAGAATATAGAGCCGTGCCTGGGAATTATTAGCAGGTGAAACAATGTTTGTTATATGAGAGAATAAATACATAAATGTATGAGTGAAAACTGAGATGTCATCGGCATCAAAAAATTTTAAATTCAGGAGTTATTTGTGTAAGACCGCTATAAAATCATGGTACTGAATGAGATCTTATTGGGAGTCTAAGTAGACAGAAAAAATACTCCAAGGATGGCTTCCTGGGGCACCCAATAGAATATTTTAATAAAAATAGGTGAAATATCCACTAAAAAAAAACTAAGAAATTTCAGTCAGTAAACAATAAACAAGCAGAGCGCTATCTCTCAGAAGACAAGTGAAGAAAATGACTCTACTAAGAATGGATTATTATTTTTAAATGTGGATGCCATTTAAATTTCTAAAAAATGTACATCTAGTATTACTTGGAAAACATTATTATTATCTGTTTTATAATAAGAAAATTCTGTGTTTAAGTTACAAACATAGAGGTTTGTGATTTTTTAAAGTTAATATTAAAATATATCAACAAACTTAGCTACAGGCTATTAATAGGGCACTGACTAGAAAGCAATTTAAAACTACTTCTGTTCTTCCTGAAGAGTACACCTAATTTATCAGATTACCTAGAATAGATAGGTATAGATAAGAGTGACTCTACGTATTTTGTAAAACTATAGCACATTTGAAAGTGAAGAGAGGCACAATTTTTAACTATGCTAGGACAACAGGCATTATTCCTGCTTTTCTCAGACAAATCAGAATGTAAGATCATCCTGTCAAGTGCAGCCATGGGCAATAAATACAGTCATGGTCCAAGAAAAGAAATAGGATGCTGCATTTCAGTGGAAGAAGAAGCAAGAATCCTGGATGGTCTGCAGTTAACCGAAGGCATTAAACAAGGTTTCCACCAGAATGAGAAAAACAGTGGTGGGTCCAAGGACAGGTTTGAAAAGATTAAGTGCCTAGTGGGAGAGACAAGGATGACACCAGAAATGGCAATAAGAAGTGTGTATAAAGATAAGTAACCTTAGGCTAGTGAAAACAATGACCTTTTTATAGTTCTGCCAAAGTCGGTTTCTTTTTCTGATTTTCTTTTGTTTCTTACCTCTAAGAATTTTTACACTCAATAAATGTTACAAATTGGTTTATTTTTCAGAACTCTGGAAAAGGAATCCAAACACCTCTTTCCTAGTCCCAGCTCCAAGATCCACTACTTGTTAGATAGTAACAAAATAATCGTGTATCTCAAATTTCAAATCCTTCATGTCTAAACCCCAAGAAAAATAATCATAGCAATGTATCCATAGGATTATGGTAAGGATCTGATGACATTATTTATGGAAACTATTTCATAGTTGATAAAGCCTTCAAAATGGAGGTTTTCTATAGATTCTAAAATAAATGATTTATTTTTACATTTCCCAGACAAAAGACTAAAACAAATCTTGCAAATTAATTACCTGTTCTTCTAACTGAACGCATTTCCAATAATTCATAAAAAGAATCTAGAGATTGGAGCCTTCTGTGGTTACACTATTATGCCATGTGCACTTTCAGAAGTTAGTAATTGAGTTTCCATTTTAATGCATAATCCTAATCTGCTTATGAATATTCAATTTGAAAATATAAGCTTGTTGTCTTGCAATGCCCCTCCTTTTGGTGCATTGGTACTTCTCATGCCTTCTACCTGGAACATATTTATATCTCTAGTAATACTTAGGGAACTCGCATTTAGGCTTTAAAACCCATCTAAAATATTACCTTTTTTCTGTCCATATCTGCAGTGGGGCATGTGCAAGGATATAGCGAGATTTGGCAATGGATATAGTGAGTGTCTGAAAAGAGACTCTTGTTACCCAATTATGTTGCAGGGTTAGCAAAATATGGAAGAGATGATGCAAGCATATTGCATTTCATCTGGGAACCTTTTATACTTGCTATGAGAATGGTCTTGTGTGGTCAGGAGTCAGAACACGTAAGCACTAGTCTTTGCCTCAAAGCTTGCTAGCTGTGTGGTCCTATGCAAAACATTCACCTGCCTCCTTAACAAAATAAAGATAATGCCCCTATATTCTTGGTAACAACATAAATATAAGAATCTCTCTTTTCCTCAAAATTGTGGAAATCACAATCAACTGAAATGATATATAGAGTCTTCCTGGTTAGTGACTTTTACCAAATGCTTTATACATTAAAATGATAATTTTATTATTTTATTTAATTTTTAGAAACTTTTAGAAACAGAGTAACACATGATTTGCTGAGAAAATGCAATCAGAAGGCATTTTTTAAAAACTGTTACAGAAAAAAACTTGGCACATATCTATTTAGAAAATCCACTTTTTACAAAGTCTTTCTTTGTAAAAGGCCAACAGAGAGGAACTAACTAGCAGATATGTGAATTTTTGCAACTAGAATAGTGGCAGCTGAACCAGGTTCCGTATTTTATTTAGAGACCCACAGCCAGGAGAGAGGCCAAAAGGAAAAAAGATAGACCTCTACTGAATATAGACAGGAGGGTGGAAAGGTGAAGTTAAATTATGAGAGCTGGTTCTGAAGTGAGCTATTCGCCTATTTTATGTGGACATGCTGAAAGCATGTTGTAAATAAGTATGGTGCCTAAGCACAAGATGTCATTATGAATCTTGAGAGTCCTTAAGCTTCAGACTGAATATGCATAGATGTTAAACCAGTTTAAAGGAGTAGTGAATGGATAAAGCAGGTCAAAGTGCAAAATGTCATAATGTTTAATGCATTCTGACAGACATTGCCAGCTGGTTGGATGCAAACATTAAGTGGTGAGCAGAAAAAAAGGGAAAGACACTGTCTAGAGCAAAAGAGCTCTCCCAAAAGCACAAATAAAGAGGCAAGGTGAGAGGCTGTGGGAAACACAGAGAACAACATTGTTGATTTGAGATCAGAAGTTAAAAGGTAAGGAGTGTGTCCCCAGGCACCTGTGGAAAAGACAAATAGTCCAGGATGAATCTAAACAGAAAGATAAATTAGTGAAAGAAGACTGGCTTTGTGGGTTATAAATAAGAAAGTTTTACTAAAACACATTTCCTCTTTGTGTCTCTTTTCCTGAAGAAAAAAATCAGAGAAGATAAAAACAGAAAATGTTAGCCTCAGGAAGAACATTTTTGTTTTAAGTAAAAATGCATAGATGCTGGGACAGGAACAAAGGTACTTAATGCCATCGGACCACTGTCCTTACTTTAGAAAATACTAAGTTAGGATTATTTCTGAGACTGGATTTAACTCTAGAAGTCTATCATTCTAATACTGAAAGAAAACTTGGAGAGACGGGCCATTAGAGGGAAATGTAAGAAGTTATTTTAGTCCTGTCTTACTTTGGAGGTGGGAATATTTTTTGTTGTCAATTGTTTGTTTTTTATACAGTTTTCCATGGATGCCTTAAATCAGTTTTTCTTCAAAGGCTCTTGGCGAATAAAAGAATTGATGTTCTTCTGCTTTGAGAATTGCTGTACGTAAGCTTAAACTGGTTTAGGGTGGTTTGCCAAGCATATTATTTAAATTAGGGGCCCTACTTATGAATATTTTTAAATTTCTGGTGTAACTGTGCTAGTTGCAGAAATGACATTCTCCAGTGTAGAGAGGTGTGACTCACTGGCTAGAAGACAGTCTGAACAGCTCTCTGATGATCTACCAGAGACTTGCCAACAGGACTTCTCTGTACCTCAGTGACAGTGACTCTTCTGTATCAGCCCCAAAGATATCTGACCTGATTTCTCAGCTTCTGCTGTCTGCATTGCCCTATTTGTCTCTCTGGGAGAGGTCTTTATGGCTCCAGGTCTCTGCTTATCTCACTCTTCATCAACTTTCTTCCCTTTGTTAATTGACCTCCCTTGAAGTATTTTATATGGCTAGGGATTCCCAGGCTTGAATATAACAAAAATCACAAAGGGATCTTGTTAACATACAGATAACCAGGCCTCACCATGTAATAACTGACTCAAACTGTGAGGTGAGGGAAGAACTGGGAAGCTGTATGTTAACATACTTGATGATATAGATGAGAAAATATTTATTTTCCTCTCTCCATCTCAGTTCTTGTCTAAGACTCCTATATCAGAAACAAATTAACAGGAGGAAAATATACACATTCTCTTTTAAAATTTTTTTTATTTTAAAGATGTGGGGTATAATCCAGGATTAGGTATACAAATATTCATTATGCGGGTGCCCTTGTTGATGACATGTGTCCCCCACTTCCCCATCAGATTCCCACTATCACCAATCCCGCCCCCCCAGCCCAGCAGTTTCCCACTACCGCCAATCCTTTTCTTACAGCATTCCAATAATTGTTAAAGATCTGCTTATGAGAGAATATTTGTTAGTTCATTGTTTCTGTGATACACTACTCTAAGTCTATCTAAGTTGCTGTGAAATTCATAATTTTGTCCTTCTTTATGGCTGTGTAATATTCCATACCACATTTTTTTTTATCCAGTCCTTTTTCAATGGACAGCACGGTTGGATCCATGTTTTTGCTATTGTGAACAATGCTGTGATAAAAATACGTGTGCAGGTAGCTTTTTCATAGAGTGATTTGAGTTCCTCTGGGTATATTCACAGCAGGGAGATTGCAGGGTCGTATGGGAGGTTGATTTTTAGATCTTTTGGGAATCGCCAAACTTTTCCACAGAGGCTATACTAGTTTACACTCTCACCAACAGTGTAGAAGTGTTCTCTTTTCCCCACATCCTCTCCAGTATCTGTTGTTTTTTGAGTTATTGATGATGGCCATCCTGACTGGAGTTAGGTGGTATCTAAGTGTGGTTTTAATTTGCATTTCTTTGATGACTAGTGAGGTTGAGCATTCTTTCATGTATCTCTTGGCTGCTCGTATGTCTTCTTTTGAGAAGTGTCTATTCATATTTTTTGCCCACTTTGTAATGGACCTGTTTGGTTTTTTTCTTGACACGTTTGAGTTCCTTGTAGATCCTAGATGTTAGGCCTTTGTCAGACATACTGTTGGCAAATATTTTTTCCCAGTCTGGGCTGTCTCCAGGCTCTCTTGATGGTTTCTTTGGCTTCGCAGAATCTTGGCAGTTTAATGAGGTCCCACATGTCTATCTTATCTCTTATGGCATGGACACATGGGATTTTAATCAGGAGTTGGTTGTCAGTTCCAATTTCCATAAGGATGTCTCCTGCATTTTCTAAGGTTCTTATGGTTTGAGGTTTACATTTAGGTCTTTGATCCATTTAGATTTGATTTTTGTGTATGGTGATAGGTAAGGGTCTTGTTTGAATCTTCTGCATGTGGTCAGTCTGTTTTCCTACCATCATTTACTGAATAAGTTCTCCTCTCCCCCGTGGTTGGTGGTGGAGGCTTTGTTGAAGATGAGTTGCCTGAGAAATTGAGGTTTTGCTTTCGGGATCTCTATCCCGTTCCATTGGTCTATATGCCTGTTCTTGTACCAATACCAGGCTACTTTGACTATTGTAACTTTATAATAAAGTTCAAAGTCTGGGAGTGTGATACCTCCTGCTTTCCCCCCCCCCCTTAGGATTGTTTTGGCTATTTGTGGTTGTTTATGTTTCCATATGAATTCCTTTATTGTCATGTCCAGGCCTGAGAAAAATGCTACTGGTAATTTTAATGGATATTGTATTAAATCTGTAGATTGCCTTGGGTAGGATGGACATCTTAACAATGTTGATTCTTCCAATCCATGAGCATGGAATATTTTTCCATCTTTTGGTGTCATCTTTGACTTATTTGAGTAGTGTTTGTAGTTTTTGTTGTAAAGGTTCTTCACGTATCTGGTTAGGAAAATGCCAAGGTATGTCTTTTTTTGCTTGGCTATTGTGAATGGGAATGTGCTTTATATTTGTGTTTCTGTTTCTTTATTGTTTGTGTATAGGAATGCCACTGACTTTTGCACATTTATTTTTTACCCTGAGATTCTCCAAAGTCCTTTGTCTGTGCAAAGAGATTTTTGACAGATTCTCTTGGGTTTTCAAGGTATAGAATCATGTCATCTGCAAAGAGAGATAACTTGATTTTCTCTTCCTGTAGGGGTACCTCCGATCTCCTTTTCTTGTCTGATTTCTCTATCGAGGACTTCAAAACCTATGCTGAAAAGGAGGGATGAGAGGAGGCATTCTTGTCTTTTTCCAGTTTCATTGGAAATGGTTCCAATTTCTATCTAATAGTATGCTGGCTATGGGTTTCTGTAGATGACTCTTACTATTTTGAGGTATATTCCATCTATGCCTAGATCTTCAAGGGTTTTTATCAAGAAGGGACGTTGGATTTTTCAAAAGCTTTTTCTGTGACTAGTGAAAATCATGTGTTTTTTGTTTTTACATTTGTTGATGTATTTAATTACGTTAATTATCTTGCAAATGATGAAGCCTACTTGGTCATGATGGATGATTTTTTTAGATGTGTTATTGGATCTGGTTTGCTAAGCTCTTGTTCATCACAGATATTGACCTGTAGTTCTCTTTCTTTGTTGGATCTGTGTTGGTTTGGGTATCAATGTGATGTTAGTTTCCTAAAATGAGTTAGGTAGAGTTCCATCTTTCTCAGTTGCCTGGAATACTTTCAGTAGGATTGGTATCAGTTCCTCCTTGTACGTTTTATAGAATTCTGTTGGAAAGCCATCTGGTCTTGGACTTTTTTTTTTTGGTAGGTATTTTTCTTATGTCATAGTCAATTTCCTGAATTGTTATTGGTTTATTTAAGGTCTTGATTTCCTCTTGTTTCAACCTGCAGAGGTTGTGTGATATCAGAAAGTCCTCCATCTCCTTTAGGTTATCAAATTTGTTTCCATATAGGTGTGCACAGTTGTCTCTGGTAATTTTTTGTATTTCTTCAGGGTCAGTTGTGACTTGATCTTTTGCATTTCTGATTGTGTTTATTTGGGCTTTTTCTCTCTTTTTCTTGGTCAGTCTAGCTAGGGGTCCATCAATCTTGTTTATCCTTTCAAAGAACCAGCTTTTTGCTCCACTGATTTTTTTGTATTATATTTTGTTTTCTATGTCCTTTTGATGATCTGGATTCCTCTGCTGAAGCTAGGGTTTTGGTGGGCTTGCTTTTCCAGTTTTCTTAGGTGATTTGTTAGACTGTTAACTTGTGATCATTCCATTTTCTTCGTGTGTGTTCATAGGGAGATGAATTTTCCTCTTAATGCTGTTTTCATGGCATCCCAGAGGTTATCATAAGATGTTTCTTCATTTTCATTTGTTTCAGGTATCTTAATCTCTGCTTTGATTTTCATGTTGGCCCAGGAGTTGTTCAGTGTCATGCTATTTAGTGTCCATGTCTTTGTTGGTTTGGGGGCAACTTCGTTGCTCTTGATATTTATTTTTATTCCACTGTCGTCTGAGAAGGTGCATGGCAATATTCCAATCTTGTGGAATTCGTTTATGCTTGATTTATGGCCAAGGATGTCATGGATCTTAGAGTTTCTTCCACGTGCAGATGAGTAAAATGTATATTCTGTGGTTGTTGTGTAGAATGCTCTATAGGTATCAATTAAGTCTATTGGTCAAGCGTCACGTTGAAGTTCTGGATCTCCTTGTTGTTTTTGGCTTGATGATCTGTTTAGGGTTATGAGTGGGGTATTTAAGCCCCCAGCTATGATGGTGTTTGAGTCAATAAATTTTTAAGTTTACCTAGAAACTGCTTCATGAAAGTTGGTGTTGCTATGTTGGGTATATATATGTTTAGGATGGATATTTTGTGTTGATGAATTGAAACTTTTATCATTACATAGCGACCTTCCATATCTTTTAAAATTTTTGATAGCTTAAAGGGTATTTTGTCTGATATTAAACTCATGACTCCTGATTTCTTTTCTGTTTTATTCAGCTGAAATTTTGTTTCCCATTCTCTTACTTTGAGTCTGTGAGTATAATTTCTGGTGAGATAAGTCTCTTGTAGATAATATATTGTTGCCTCATAATATTTTATCCATTCTGTCATCCGATGTCCTTTTAGTGGTACATTCAGTTCATTCAAGTTCAGGCTAATTATTGATATGAGAGAGTTTATCCCCTCCTATGAGGTCTTTATAGAATTTTTTGTTTTTGCTGCTGTTTGTTTGTTTATGTGCTTTTTGTCTTTCTTTTAATTTTGGGGTTGATTCATGTGTGTTTTCAATCTTTTTTCTGCACTCTTGTGAAGGGCATTGTCGTTCTTTTTTTTTCTTTCTTCTATGTTTAATACTTTCTTAAGTGTTTCTTGTAGAGCTGATCTGGAGGCAACATAAACTCTTAGGGATTGAATGTCTGAGAAGGATTTTAATTCTCCATCACTGATGAAACTTAGCTTAGCTAGGTAAGTAGTTCTTGGTTTACATTGTTTACCTTTGAGAACTTTGAATATTGGGCTGCAAGCTCTCCTAGCCTGAATTGTTTCTGTAGAAAAGTCTGCTGCTATTCTAACTGGTCTTCTCTGGTAGGTAGTCTGACCTTTTTCTCTTGCTGCCTTTTGGATTTTTTTTTTTTTTACAGCAACTTTGTGTAAGCAAATTACTATGTTTCTAGGAGTTGGTCTTCTCATTTGTTGTCCTGCAGAGGTTCTCTGAATCTCTTGTGCTTGAATGATCACTTCACTAATGAGATTAGGGCTGTTTTCTTGGATAATTTCACATAATGTGTTTTCCAGGGTGTTCTCTGTCTTTCTATCCTGCCTCAGGAATTCTAATTAATCATAGGTTCGGCCTCTTGAAATAATCACTCATCTCTTGGAGCTTTTGTTCTGTCTTTTTAAGCTGCTTTTCTATGTTTTTTTAACAGTTTGGGTTAGTTCCATGTTTTGGTACCCAAGCTCTGAGATTCTTTCTTCTTGGTTAATTCTGTTTCCCATGCTTATCAATTTGTCATTTATTTCATTCTTTGTATTCTTTATTGCTGTTATCTCAGTTATCAACCCCTTCATTCTTTCCTTTTGTCTCTCCTCATTTCTATTTATTCTATTAATATCTATTAATATCTTGATATCTGGGTTTGTGGTTTGAGACCAGTCATTCTAGGGCATTTCAAAGTCTGTATTCTTAGTGGTGACCTCCCAGGAGACTGTGTGAGATCCATAGTCTTCCTTTGGTTTTTCTTTATTTGTGTAGACCCCCCCCTTTTTTTTAACCTCTTCTTTAATATGTGTACACATTCTTTAATACAAGTCTTATGTAATACGGGGCACTTTCACAAAAAAATAATGACTCAAATAAATGGCTAAACTTGTGTATTTTGATGCTAGGCTTGATTGTTCAGGGTTGAGGGGGTATCTTTTATTTTTGTTTGCTCAATCTCTTATTCTTCCTTATGTAGATCCTCTGGCTTTGTTCAGTTCTTAAACTGGACTGTGGATGGGGGAATGTACTTTTGCAGTTTTTAGATTTAATTGAGGGGTGAGCTGTGATTCAGGATCTATCTGCAAATCCCAGTATATGCTGACAGATGTATGGGCCTCCTGGAACCCACTACCCACCATCTTACAAACTGTCCATGCAGTGAAGGTATACATTTTCTCCTTGAAAGCAAAATGAAGTAAGAAAAAGGAAAAGAATAGAATAAGGAAGGAGGAGAATGAGAGGAAGGTGAGGAGAGAAAAGGAGAAGAGGAAAAACAGACAGGTATCCCAATTAGCAAATTAAAAGAGACACAAAGAAAGAAAATATTTTTTTAAAGGCAATCATACAAACACACAAACCAACAACCTCCCCCCCATTGATGTACTCTCCCTCAAAAATATCCATACACAAACAGGAAGTCTAAATCAAAAACATTAATAACAGAAAGAAAGCAAGTATGAAAACATAATCAAAAACAGAAAGAAAGAGAGAAGAGGAAGAAAACAAACAAAAAACAAACTAACAAAAAATCAAGCAAAACAAACAAACAAAAAACAAAACTCACTCTGAGATTGTTCATATAACTCCAACTTCCTTTCAGCTCTGGTCTCCAACCCCTCCCCTTTGCTCCCAGTGCAAGCTGATAGGGTTGCTCTCAGCATGGGTCAGATGCCCCACTGACTACAGTGGGAAGAGGGTGGATCAGATCTGGACTCAATCAGCTTGTAGCCAATGCTGTCAAGTCTCTTATTCAGGTGTGACGTGTCTGTGCCTGTTCCAATGAGTGGGGAGACATCTACCTCTCTGAGTTTGATGAAGAAATAACCTCTAGGTACTAGGTTGGAGACTGGGTGGAGCTGGGCTGGGCAATGCAAGTATCTACCTGGTCCCAGGAGAGAGAAAATAGCACCAATCAGTATTTCCTCACCCATGGCAGGGGTCCTTTCCAACTTTCTTCTGCCTTCTCCATGGATCCTGGGGACTGTGCCACTCTCATGTCACAGGTGATGTTGTGGGCCAGACACTAGGTGGTGAGGATTAACTGCTTTCCATTGTCACTTCTCGGGAGAGCCCCAAGAACAGCAGATGACACCGCATGCTGGGGGCTCCAATCTCTGGATGGTGGGGTGGTTGCAGTCACCTCCATAAGAAATCCCTGGGTGCATGAACCTGAGTATCCTCTCCGACAGTCTTTCACTAACCCACCAGCACACATCCCCACATGCAAAGAGTCTTATGGATATTTGGTTTTGCAGAGACTCTCATAGTCTGACCAGTTCTATCGCCATCATGCTGGAAATCTGTGTACACATTCTTTAATACAAGTCTTATGTGATACGGGGCACTTTCACAAAAAAATAATGACTCAAATAAATGGCTAAACTTGTGTATTTTGATGCTAGACTTGATAAAGAGTAGTCAGTCATAGAGAAATATAATTAAATAAAAAATAGGATCTAACAGTAAGAAACTGGAAAAAACTTAGCAAAGTCTGTTTGTTCAGATTCTTCCCTATGAGTCCTCATCTTCAGAGACAAGGATGCTCCTTTTCTTCCGGTATAAGGAGGGTGCCACTTAATGATGGTCTTATGAACTGCTTGCGGGGAAGGTTAGAAAATTCTTTGTAGGGTTTATGACCTATTTCATATAAAATAATGGGGAAAGATCACACTGACCTTCCTGCTTCTGCTGTTTTCTCAAATGTCTTATTTTGGGATAGCATGTCCTGAACCCCATCACTGCTACTCCTCATCTCTTCCTCAAGTTCATTGTCATCAAGTCTTCTTAGTCCAGAAAATAGACTGACTTTATATCAAAATACCAAAACATACTTGTTCTAAGTTTCAGTTTACTCATATTTAAATCATAGCATATTACCTAACATTTAGGATGGACCCAAGAAAAATTATATGTCTTATAATTAATTATTATTCCTTTATTTATACAATATTTACCTTATTTTGAATAGAAGATTCATTATTGTTTTCTTTCTAGGGAACAGTTGTTATAATTTTTTATGAAATCATGATAATAATAGTACAGTTGACTCTTGAATAACATGGGTTTGAACTGCTCAAGTCCACTTTTAAGCAGATTTATTTTTGCCTTTGTCACCCTGAGACAGCCTCTTCTTCCTCCTCCTCCTCCTCAGCCTACACAATGTGAAGATGATGAGGATGGAGACCTTTGTTGATAACCCACTTCCAGCTAGTAAATAGTAAATATTGTTTTTCTTCCTTATAACTTTCCTAACATTATCTTTTCTCTACTTTACTTTAGTTTAAGAATACAGCATATAATATATACCATACATAATATGTGTTAATCAATTGCTTTTGTTATTGTCGAGATTTCCAGTCAATATTGACTATTAATAGTTAACTATTAATAGTTACGTTTTGGGAAAGTCAAAAGTTATACTTGAATTTTCAATGGTGTGGTGGTGTCAGTGCCCTAACTACTATATTATTCAAGGATCAACTGTAATTATAATATTAGGTACCATTTATTGAGATAAATATGTGCCAGGCCCACTTCAAAGAACCTTACATATAACCTTTACTATGATCCTGTAAGGAAAATACAAATGTTATATCCATTTATAGATGGTGTAACTGAGGCTGCTCATTCTTTCCAAGGTTTTGAAAGGCTTTTTGCCGGGAACCAGCTCCAGCCGGGTTCAGGGTACCCCAAAGGTGGAGATGGCATTGGCGATTGGGGGAAGAAGAGAGAGAAAGAAAGAGACTGGACTCCAGTCTAGTGCAGAAGTGATGTGTGTTTTTGGGATTTACAATGGGTCTTTTATACACAAAGTCAGATGTGGGAGGGGCGTCCCCCACCCACCAGAAACCTTAATCCATGAAAACTTAATCAATGATTGCCTTTAAACCCTTTTCATGCCGGGCTCGGTGGCTCAGCCTGTAATCCCGCGCCTTTGGGAGGCTGAGGTGAGTGAATTGCCTGAGCCCGCGGGTTTGAGACCCGCTTGGGCAGCGAGACCTCATCTCTACAATAAATCAAAAAATCAGCCGGGCGTGGTGGCGCATGCCTGTAATTCCAGCTACTCGGAAGGCTGAGGCGGAAGGATCACCAGAGCCCAGCAGGCCGAGGCTGCAGTGGCCGAAAGCGGCCACTGCACTCCAGTCTGGGCGACAGAGTGAGACTCCAACTCAAAAAAAAAAAAATTAAAAAAAATAAAAAATAAACCCTTTTCATATGATAATCTTAAAATCCCCTAGCAAAGAATAACCTAATCCGTGACTGACATATTCTATAAACCTTTTTCTCCTAAGCTGATTGATTTATGCCAAGTTAAACAATTCTATAGAAGCTTAAGCATTTACCTTACAAACATCCCAGAATGTTTGGAATGTGGCCCAGTCCAAAGTTCACAGTGGCCTACCTGCAAGTA
>NW_007252292.1:149262-152560 GCF_000164805.1 Carlito syrichta | reverse complement strand
GGCGATTGGGGGAAGAAGAGAGAGAAAGAAAGAGACTGGACTCCAGTCTAGTGCAGAAGTGATGTGTGTTTTTGGGATTTACAATGGGTCTTTTATACACAAAGTCAGATGTGGGAGGGGCGTCCCCCACCCACCAGAAACCTTAATCCATGAAAACTTAATCAATGATTGCCTTTAAACCCTTTTCATATGATAATCTTAAAATCCCCTAGCAAAGAATAACCTAATCCGTGACTGACATATTCTATAAACCTTTTTCTCCTAAGCTGATTGATTTATGCCAAGTTAAACAATTCTATAGAAGCTTAAGCATTTACCTTACAAACATCCCAGAATGTTTGGAATGTGGCCCAGTCCAAAGTTCACAGTGGCCTACCTGCAAGTAACCCAGCCACATTCTTTCAACAAAATGGCTGTCTTCTAAAACTATATTCTACAATTTACAACTTCAATAAATCCTAAGATCATGACCCAGAAGCCTGTGACCAATACTAAGGCTCTTAGATGTGACACGAGTTTGAATTATAAGTTGTGTGAAAGCCAAAACTGCAGTTTGCGGAAGAATGGGAGCAATGAGCTTCTAAAGTTAGCTTGTATTCATCACAGTCTCAGAGTTTTTATGTTTTGAGCTCACAGGAGCTTAATCTGGTTAGTGCTGAGTAGAAAGGGGGAGGAAATGGGGTTCAATAGCTCCCGAACGCATCCTAGTGGTCTCGGGGTCAACAGCCCTTCCTGATCCCTAATGCTTGGTGGGCCTCCATGGCTGGCTCCCAACAGCTTTTAAGTATTCCTAAAACTCAAACCTAGCACACTGGGGCCTTGTTACAATGAAGTGAGTTTAATTGTCATAGCATAAAGATAATAAAGCATAGACATTTCAAAGTGTCTTTCAATGACTCATCACTCAGCAAGTCTCAGAAGAGTAGTCCTAGTAAAACCTATCAATAGCAGTTATATGCTATTATAACTTAAGTATAAATGAAGACACAGGCAATACAGAGGTTGAGCTGACTTTGCCAAACCATGGTGAGACTAAGTAGGTATATTTGGCAGCATCACTAAATATCCGAGCATGTAGAATTGGAATAAAAATTATCTAGATTTCAGTCTTGGCTCTGTCCCTTACTATACATTTGGATGTGAACCAACTGCTTGTTTCAAATCTATGTAATCTGTATAAGACTCAATTGCCTTTTTAAAAAGGTATATAAGGATATATACCTCATAGTGTTTTTGTGAAAGTGTATGTAAAATGCTTAGTAAGTGCTCAACAAATGTAAAGCATTATCATTATTATTATACATCTTGGAAGGCCCAGAAGAGCTCTTAATGTGACACTAGCTGCTGTTGGCACTGCAGACAGAAACAAAAGAGAGCTTTTCAGTATTTATGCATATCAAACTTAAAAATGTTAATAAAAAGCCAGCAGGACAGCAACAGAATAAAATTAAAGAGATAAAGTTACAAATTTGTAATAAAGATATCTCATTATCATGTACATGTATTTAGGAATTTTGCATATTTATTTCAAAGTGAAAAGTATTTATTATTAAAAATGTTAATAGGTATTTAGGAGGGAAACGCAATGCCCAGTGGAAACCTTTAATGGTACAATTATATCTAAGTAATAGTCACTTGTTTCAATTATATTTGCCTTAATTTTATTTTGTATATGTCTTCATTTTATAGAAGTTATTGACAAGTGTTTTTAACAAAGTGTTTGTCAGGTTATTCTAGTTCCTTATTAGAGTTTTTGATGGGTAGAGCTTGGTGGCCAGTACTATTTGCCATAAAATAGAATGACAGAATGATGTGTCATTGAGCTGATCATAGAAATCCTGCTGAAAAATATTTTCAATGTAATCGGTAAATAAAATAAATAAATATAAAGTTGAGAATCATTAATCATTTAAGTTTAATTGATAGTTTATGTTAACATTAACTGTAAAGTAAAAAACATCAAGCATATTAAAATATGCTGATCTAACAGAAGCCCTGAGGGGGAACAGAGAAGTTATCTCTTTTGGTAGTAAATCAAATAATCCAGAAGGACTTGTTCTCCTGGACCAGAACTATATTTTAATCTCAAAAGATGGACATTTTACAACATCCTCCTTACAGCAAGTAATGTGAGTTAATAATTGATTACTTTATTAATTATTAAAATTACTGAATTCAGAATGTGTACTTCTATTTCACATTTCCATTTTTAATTCTCCGATTAATTGATTCTAGTTCAAATAAAGGAAAAACAACATGAGACAGTAGGAGAAAATTAATGACCTCTGGAGATCAATCCCAGTGTTCTGATAAATTTTCTTCTATATCAAGCATTATAGCTTTTTATAGTAACAGTGATAGAGCCTACTAAAGCCACTGTGGTAGAGATTCAAATATAGAGAAAAAATAAACATTTACTCACATGTTATTACTATTTTCCTGCCACAAAGTCAAGTTTTGAGACTATGATTAAACAAATTAGTCACAGTTTCTACTCTCCTGAAGCTTACTTGTGACATATTAAACAAGAAAGTAAACAAACAAATATACATTTGCATACCCTTTGACGAAAAATTATCTGGTGTTTAAGAGCTCTCAGGGAAGAGTTCATCCTTCAGAGACGATCTGGCAGACTTCCCTAGGAAGTGACACTTGAGTGTCACAAGAGGATGTAACTGATGAGCATCCGAAAGACGAGCACTCAAGGCAGTGGAAACAACACAGGCAAAGGACCCATGGAGGAAGGAAGCATGCCAAAGCAAGGGCAGAACAAGATCAAGGTGGTCAGAAACAGAAAGCAGAAGGAAGCATGGTTTCATAAGACTGGGAAGAATGGAGCAGGGAAACAACACATGGAGGGCAGAGTCAAAAGACACCATTAAATGGGTGAGTCAATTGGTGTGGTTTTCCTCTGGAGAGAATTGTTCTGCTAAATTGAGAATGGATTTAAGGACGCCAAAATGAACACACACTGATATTTTAGGAAGGTTTGAAAGTGTGTCTGAATAAGAAATACTAACGATTTTGATTTTTGCAGTCAAAATCAAAAGAATTTTTTGCAATGATAGGAATTTAATCTGCATTCTTTAATAAAGTGGTCATTAGATATGTGTGGTTTTTCAATACTTAACTGTGACAAGTATGACTGAGCAAGGGAATTCTATACTTTATTTAATATTATTTCAAAGTTACATTTTATCTATTTATTTTTTTTTTATTTTTTGAGTTGGAGTCTCATTCTGTCGCCCAGACTGGAGTGCAGTGGCCGCTCTCGGCCACTGCAGCCTCGACCTGCTGG